>NC_091241.1:7055788-7123288 GCF_040958095.1 Procambarus clarkii | reverse complement strand
GTGTGTGCTTGAAATGTATTCTTTTCTTGTGTTTGTTAAGATGCGCAATGTTGTGAAATTCTGAGTGCACGCGCGCCTGCAGACGCCTTCACATGAGAGAGAGAGAGAGAGAGAGAGAGAGAGAGAGAGAGAGAGAGAGAGAGAGAGAGAGAGAGAGAGAGAGAGAGAGAGAGAGAGAGAGACACACACACACACACATACACAGAACTATAAAGGTTAATAACACGGATATTTACTCAGAAGGCGTCGCCATATCCTTGTCGTTAACACCCCCCCCCTCACCTAATAAGCCTCTCCTCCCCCCCTCCCCATTACCCATCTCCCCCTATTACCCCCCTCTCTCTCTCTCAACCCTCCCCCCCATCCCCAATGACATCTATTTCCCGGAATCCTAACTACATGAAATAAAAACAAATCGTCTATTATCACAAAAGAGAGAGTTCATTTATAAGTTCATTCATTCATTATAAGTTCATTCATTCATTATAAGTTCATTCATTATAAGTTCATTCATTATAAGTTCATTCATTATAAGTTCATTCAGTATAAGTTCATTTATAAGTTCATTTATATAGTTCATTTATAACTTTGGAAGCTTATGTAAACATGAAGGCGTTACCAAGGCAGTACCAGTGTCCCTGGAAGACAGAAGAGTTAAGGGGGGGACATGATCACGACCTAGAAAATTTTCAGAGGAATTGACAGGGTGGACTAAGACCAAGGTAGTTCCAAGGCCAGTGTTTCTCCTTGCGCTGATGACCTAGTTCAAGTGAAACCAACCAAAGATGCTTTGGAAGAGTCTGTGTCTATAAGATGGCAATGACGAATTGTTGAATACATCTTCCCGCTCGATCTTGGAAATGTGCTCCAGTTGTTTTGAACCACACATATATATATATATATATATATATATATATATATATATATATATATATATATATATATATATATATATATATATGTCGTACCTAGTAGCCAGAACGCACTTCTCAGGCTACTATGCAAGGCCCGATTTGCCTAATAAGCCAAGTTTTCATGAATTAATTGTTTTTCGACTACCTAACCTACCTAACCTAACCTAACCTAACATTTTCGGCTACCTAACCTAACCTAACCTATAAAGATAGGTTAGGTTAGGTTAGGTAGGGTTGGTTAGGTTTGGTCATATATCTACGTTAATTTTAACTCCAATAAAAATAAAATGACCTCATACATAATGAAATGGGTAGCTTTATCATTTCATAAGAAAAAAATTAGAGAAAATATATTAATTCATGAAAACTTGGCTTATTAGGCAAATCGGGCCTTGCATAGTAGGCTGAGAAGTGCGTTCTGGCTACTAGGTACGATATATATATATATATATATATATATATATATATATATATATATATATATATATATATATATATATATATATATATATATATATAATATCTCCCTGGCTTTGATATTTAACATCGGGATATAATCATAGAATAGAGTATACTCTGCTTCTCGGTGTATATATACACTTAGAGAGCCTGTATACTGAAGTCCTGGACTATATTCAGGACTACAGTATACAGGCTGTTGGCCTTAATAAGTTAATTACCTTATCTTGAGGTTATCTTGAGATGATTTCGGGGCTTTAGTGTTCCCGCGGCCCGTTAACTCCCTGGTACCTATTTACCTCTAGGTGAACAGGGACATCAACCTGAAAGAAACTCTACCCTATTTGTTTCCGCCTCCGCCGGGGATCGAACCCAGAACCTCAGGACTACGAATCCAGAGCGCTGTCCACTCAGCCGTTGGCCTTCCGTCCAACGCCCAACGTCCAACTAGACTTGATAATACTTAGGAACCACTGCCACGAAGACATAACTTGTCTTCAGCTCACTTAGCGTGTTGACAAGCCACTTCAGTACAGCTTCTTAACAAGCCGGTCGGCCGAGCGGAGAGCACGCTGGACTTGTGATCCTGTGGTCCTGGGTTCGATCCCAGGCGCCGGCGAGAAACAATGGGCAGAGTTTCTTTCTTTCCCTATGCCCCTGTTACCTAGCAGTAAAATAGTTACCTGGGTGTTAGTCAGCTGTCACGGGCTGCTTCCTGGGGGTGGAGGCCTGGTCGAGGACCGGGCCTCGGGGACACTAAAGCCCCGAAATCATCTCAAGATAACCTCAAGACAAGCCAAAGGTGTGAATAAAGATGAGTGAGTGAAGACATAGATGACAGAGAGTGGGTTCTGTGCATCAGCCTCAATAGGATAGGATAGGATAGGATAAGATAAGATAAGATAAGATAAGATAAGATAAGATAGGTAGATTGCTTCGGGTCTTATGTTTGTGGTTCAGCAAAACTCATTTTCCTGTTTTTACTGAGTTATATTTTTACATTTTTAAAAATGTTAAATTTTTTACTGAGTGTCGCGTTGAGGGAACGGCTTGTAAAGTTTCCCCTTCCCCCCCTTTCCCCTCCTCCCTTCCCCTCACCCCTCGAGCTGACCACAACAAAGGGGAGAGGAACCAGATGTAGGAGTGAGAAGGAGGGGAAGGTAGAGAAACGGAGGCACTGAATGCTAGGAATGAAGATAGGATGCGAGATAGAGAAAGAGAGAGAGAGAGAGAGAGAGAGAGAGAGAGAGAGAGAGAGAGAGAGAGAGAGAGAGAGAGAGAGAGAGAGAGAGAGAGAGAGAGAGAGAGGGGGGGGGGGGAGCATGCATCAGTGGTTACAAACATATGCTTCCAGTCATTTTCTTATGGCTATGCCAACTTCTAAAAGTTTAGCCTTGTATGTCTTGAGAAAGTACCCGGGAGTAGACATACACTTAGGCCTATGGCCGAGGTACACACATGTACACCAAACCGTCAGCAGTGTTGTGTGTGTACTCACATAGACCTGCTTGTTTGGGTCGAACTGTGGCTCTTGGACCCGCTTTTCGACTTGAGGTCTTCAAAAACAATAAAAGTCTTTTTCATTCGTTTTTTTTAATAATAATATACAAAAATAAACTTAATAAAACATTTAAATCATTAATAAACACGTCTTACACACAATTTTTTTTTCTGACAGGTCTGCTTGGTTAATTTCCCCTTGGAATCTTGTATGTGGTAAACATGTCTCCCCTATTGTGGTGAGGTCCAGCTCTCTGGCTTTATTCCTAGCTTCAGAACAGGATTTAATGTATTTTGTTTATTTTTATTTTATTTTATGTTTCTTTAGGTATGGGTTCCAGGACGGGGCTGCACACTCAAGAGTGAGTCTCACGTAGGTTGTATATAGAGGCTTTGTTTTAGGGATCTCTGTTAGCGTAAGTAAGCATGTGCATACTCTCATCCACCCATTCACTGGTACCCACATCCACTCACTCACCCAGAACCCACATCCACCCACATACCAGTACCCACATCCACTCACTCACCCAGTACCCACATCCACCCACATACCAGTACCCACATCCACCCACATACCAGTACCCACATCCACCCACATACCAGTACCCACATCCACCCACACATCAGTACCCACATCCACCCACACACCAGTACCCACATCCACCCACACCAGTACCCACATCCACCCACACCAGTACCCACATCCACCCACACCAGTACCCACATCCACCCACACACCAGTACCCACATCCACCCACATACCAGTACCCACATCCACCCACATACCAGTACCCACATCCACCCACATACCAGTACCCACATCCACCCACACCAGTACCCACATCCACCCACACACCAGTACCCACATCCACCCACACACCAGTACCCACATCCACCCACACACCAGTACCCACATCCACCAACATACCAGTACCCACATCCACCCACACCAGTACCCACATCCACCCACATACCAGTACCCACATCCACCCACACCAGTACCCACATCCACCCACATACCAGTACCCACATCCACCCACACCAGTACCCACATCCACCCACATACCAGTACCCACATCCACCCACACCAGTACCCACATCCACCCACACATCAGTACCCACATCCACCCACACACCAGTACCCACATCCACCCACACCAGTACCCACATCCACCCACACACCAGTACCCACATCCACCCACACACCAGTACCCACATCCACCCACATACCAGTACCCACATACCAGTACCCACATCCACCCACACCAGTACCCACATCCACCCACACACCAGTACCCACATCCACCCACACACCAGTACCCACATCCACCAACATACCAGTACCCACATCCACCCACACCAGTACCCACATCCACCCACACCAGTACCCACATCCACCCACACACCAGTACCCACACCCACCCACACACCAGTACCCACATCCACCCACATCCACCCACACACCAGTACCCACACCCACCCACACACCAGTACCCACATCCACCCACACATCAGTACCCACATCCACCCACACACCAGTACCCACATCCACCCACACCAGTACCCACATCCACCCACATACCAGTACCCACATCCACCCACACCAGTACCCACATCCACCCACATACCAGTACCCACATCCACCCACACCAGTACCCACATCCACCCACACACCAGTACCCACATCCACCCACACCAGTACCCACATCCACCCACTCACCAGTACCCACATCCACCCACACCAGTACCCACATCCACCCACATACCAGTACCCACATCCACCCACACCAGTACCCACATCCACCCACACACCAGTACCCACATCCACCCACACACCAGTACCCACATCCACCAACATACCAGTACCCACATCCACCCACACCAGTACCCACATCCACCCACATACCAGTACCCACATCCACCCACACCAGTACCCACATCCACCCACATACCAGTACCCACATCCACCCACACCAGTACCCACATCCACCCACTCACCAGTACCCACATCCACCCACACCAGTACCCACATCCACCCACTCACCCGACGTGAACAAATTCCTTCGACAAATCGTCGTGTTAAAAATACTTCCTTTTGTTGTGTGTTCTTAATCTTATTGTCACCTGCTGGAGGGCGGTGTTCGTGTTGTTGGGGGGGGGGAGATCAATCCAGTGGGGGGGGGGCAGTGGAGAAGGGGGGGAGATCAATCCAGTGGGGGGGGGGAGTGGAGAAGGGGGGGAGATCAATCCAGTGGGGGGGGGAGTGGAGAAGGGGGGGAGATCAATCCAGTGGGGGGGGGGGGGAGTGGAGAAGGGGGGGGAGATCAATCCAGTGGGGGGGGGAGTGGAGAAGGGGGGGAGATCAATCCAGTGGGGGGGGGGCAGTGGAGAAGGGGGGGAGATCAATCCAGTGGGGGGGGGGGAGTGGAGAAGGGGGGGAGATCAATCCAGTGGGGGGGGGGAGTGGAGAAGGGGGGGAGATCAATCCAGTGGGGGGGGGGAGTGGAGAAGGGGGGGGAGATCAATCCAGTGGGGGGGGGAGTGGAGAAGGGGGGGAGATCAATCCAGTGGGGGGGGGCAGTGGAGATGGGGGGGAGATCAGTCCAGTGGGGGGGGGCAGTGGAGATGGGGGGGAGATCAGTCCAGTGGTGGGGGGGCAGTGGAGAAGGGGGGGAGAGGGTAGGCGTAAGTAGGTGTGGGTGTGTGTTTCTTGAAGATAGTTATAAGGGGAAGGTGGTGGTAGTAGGGGGGGGCGGGGGGTTGGGGGTTGTTGAGGTGGGGTGGAATTGCCAGGTTATATTAACAACACCTGGTTGTTATGTGGTAGTTGTATTGATTTTTTAGAGTTGTATAGTTATTACACACGCGCGTGTGCACGCGCACACACACACGCCAAATCTGTACACTGAAGCCCACATCAAGAGGATATCATCAGCGGCGTATGCTAGATTGGCCCACATCAGAACTGCTTTTAGAAATTTATGTAAAGAGTCATTCAGAACCTTGTATATGGTATACAAGGACATTCAGTATATGGTGTATACCATATACTGTATGTCAGACCAATCCTGGAGCATGCAGCTCCAGCGTGGAGTCAAGCACACGACTAAATTGGAGAAGGTTCAATGGTATGCCGCCAAACTAGTTCCAGAGCTGAGGGGTGTGAGTTATGAGGAAAGGTTACGGGAATTAAACCTCACGTCCCTGGAAGACAGAAGAGTTAAGGGGGACATGATCACGACCTAGACAATTCTCATAGGAATTGACAGGCTGGACTAAGACAAATTATTTACCATGGACGTGAACACGCACAAGGGGACACAGGTGGAAACTGAGTACCCACATGAGCCACAGGGACGTTAGAAGGAACTTTTTCAGTGTCAGAGTAGTTAACAAATGGAATGCATTAGGCAGTGATGTGGTGGAGGCTGACTCCATACACAGTTTCAAGTGTAGATATGATAGAGTCCAGCAGGCTCAGGAACCTGTACACCAGTTGATTGACAGTTGAGAGGCGGGACCAAAGGTTGAACCGAAGCTTAACCCCCCGCAAGCACAACTAGGTGAGCATAACTAGGTGAGTACAGGAGGCCTAGGCAGCATTGTAGAGGTGTGAAATGAGGAAATGGGTGGGGGAGGGGGGGGAGGGGTGGTGCGACACGCCGACCACACAATGAGTGAGGGAGATAGGTGAGGTGTAGGGGAGGGTGTGGGGGAGGGGGTTGGGGGGGATTGTGAGGTTTTGGGGGGGGTGTAGGGGGAGTTTTTTTATGGGGGGGCGTTAACGTGTATGAAAACAAGGGTGAACAAGACACAGACTCAGCCCTGGAACACAGTCCTGGAACACAGTCCTGGAACACAGCCCTGGAACACAGTCCTGGAACACAGTCCTGGAACACAGTCCTGGAACACAGTCCTGGAACACAGTCCTGGAACACAGCCCTAGAACACAGCCCTGGAACACAGCCCTGGAACACAGTCCTGGAACACAGTCCTGGAACACAGTCCTGGAACACAGTCCTGGAACACAGTCCTGGAACACAGCCCTGGAACACAGTCCTGGAACACAGCCCTGGAACACAGCCCTGGAACACAGCCCTGGAACACAGCCCTAGAACACAGCCCTGGAACACAGTCCTGGAACACAGCCCTAGAACACAGCCCTGGAACACAGCCCTGGAACACAGTCCTGGAACACAGCCCTAGAACACAGCCCTGGAACACAGCTCTGGAACACAGCCCTGGAACACAGCTCTGGAACACAGCCCTGGAACACAGTCCTGGAACACAGCCCTAGAACACAGCCCTGGAACACAGCCCTGGAACACAGTCCTGGAACACAGCCCTAGAACACAGTCCTGGAACACAGCCCTAGAACACAGCCCTGGAACACAGCCCTGGAACACAGTCCTGGAACACAGCCCTAGAACACAGCCCTGGAACACAGCCCTGGAACACAGCCCTGGAACACAGTCCTGGAACACAGTCCTGGAACACAGTCCTGGAACACAGTCCTGGAACACAGCCCTAGAACACAGCCCTGGAACACAGCCCTGGAACACAGCCCTGGAACACAGTCCTGGAACACAGCCCTAGAACACAGCCCTGGAACACAGCCCTGGAACACAGTCCTGGAACACAGCCCTGGAACACAGCCCTGGAACACAGCCCTGGAACACAGCCCTAGAACACAGCCCTGGAACACAGTCCTGGAACACAGCCCTAGAACACAGCCCTGGAACACAGCCCTGGAACACAGTCCTGGAACACAGCCCTAGAACACAGCCCTGGAACACAGTCCTGGAACACAGCCCTGGAACACAGTCCTGGAACACAGCCCTAGAACACAGCCCTGGAACACAGCCCTGGAACACAGTCCTGGAACACAGCCCTAGAACACAGCCCTGGAACACAGCCCTGGAACACAGCCCTAGAACACAGCCCTGGAACACAGCCCTGGAACACAGCCCTGGAACACAGTCCTGGAACACAGAGAGAGAGAGAGAGAGAGAGAGAGAGAGAGAGAGAGAGAGAGAGAGAGAGATAGAGAGAGAGAGAGAGAGAGAGAGAGAGAGAGAGAGAGAGAGAGAGAGAGAGAGAGAGAGAGAGAGATAGAGATAGAGAGAGAGAGAGTGAGAGAGAGAGAGAGAGAGAGAGAGAGAGAGAGAGAGAGAGAGAGGGAGGGAGGGAGGGAGGGAGAGAGAGAGAGAGAGAGAGAGAGAGAGAGAGAGAGAGAGAGAGAGAGAGAGAGAGAGAGAGAGAGAGAGAGAGAGAGAGAGAGAGAGAGAGGGGGGGGGGGGGGGAGGGGGGGGTTGATAAAAGTAAGACGCAATATATGAACATGTCCATGTCCATTACCTACAAATAATTTTCATTGTAATATCACGTCATTGTGATTTCATTGTGACCACAAATAAATATGTTTATGTCTGAGAAATGTTTAATTTTAGAAATATTATTGTACTCACCTAGTTGTGCTTAGTGGGGATGAGCTTCGGCTCTTTGGCCCCCGTCTCTCAACTGTCCATCAAGTGGGGAATCATCAATTCAACTATGGTGGGAATAATGGCTATCCTGTGAACGCTGACGGATCAACTTGCAACATCAAGATGATATCATCAGCGGCATATTCTATGTTGGCCAACATCAGAACTGCATTTAGAAACTTGTTCAAGGACTCATTCAGCACCTTGCATAGTACCACATATGTCAGACCAATTGTGGAGTATGCAGCTCCAGCGTGGAGTCAGTATCTAGTCAAACACAAGAGTTTTTAAGGGCATGATGGGTATGATATGATGACCTTGCCATGATTTATTTGACTTCGGGGCTTAGCATCTCCGCGGCCCGGTCGTGACCAAACCTGATAATGCATCCAAAACCCACCAATGCGCTGAGTTTTTTTTTTATTTTTTTTTTGAGTAAAGAGGAAGGAGAGGCAAAGGTGAAAGGAAGTTTAGAAGTGGGAAAATACAGTGAGAGGTATGAAAGCAGGCGGGCTATCTTGAGATGATTTCGGGGCTTTAGTATCCCCGCGGCCCGGTCCTCGACCAGGCCTCCACCCCCAGGAAGCAGCCCGTGACAGCTGACTAACACCCAGGTACCTATTTTACTGCTAGGTAACAAGAGCATAGGGTGAAAGAAACTGCGCATTGTTTCTCGTCGGCGCCTGGGATCAAACCCAGGACCACAGGATCACAAGTCCAGTGTGCTGTCCGCTCGGCCAACCACCCCCCAAGGGCTGTCCGCCTTGCTGACACGATGTGTGGGTGTTGGCAGCCCAGTCACACCCTATCTTCAAACGTGCGAGTTTTGGCTTGAGATTTACACTAATCTGTCAATTTAGATGAAACCATTTGACACTTCTTGAAATTTATAGTGATAAGATATTGTCTCTAAACGTTGTGTCTAAAGGTAGTTAAAAATCATATCATTGAATGAAAATATAGTAGGCCAATTGACCTATACAAAACAGCTTATATTTATACCCCAAACTCGTGCATAAATATGTCTAACCTACGCTTGAAACAATCCAACGATCCTCAGGTCTGTTATCTTACTGTGTTACCCCCCCTAGAGCAATCTACAAGGTCCCGGAGGTCCTTATAGCCGAGCAGCACTAAGCTCTAGAGGTGTAATGATCATGGAATGGATATCTGGAGCAGATGTGATGCTGCTTGGAGGTATGATATAAATTATGATAGCTGACAGAGGGGAAGAATGATAGCTGACAGAAGGGGAAGAGAAGAGGGGAAAGGGAAGGTTGGAAGGGGTTCGTGGCTCGGTAAGGGATGGGTGACCGGTTATAGGAAGTGGCTAGTGAGAGGGTGGGAGTAGGGGGGTGGGATAGGGGGGGAGGGGGACATAACCACAGTCGTTAGTTGTGGTCGAGTGACTGGCCCAACCACACTCGTTAACTGGAAGCCTTCCCTGGCACACTCGGGAGCTTCCTCAGTGGCACTGGTGGGTCAGGCACCCTAGTTACACACACACGTGTAACTTTTCCCTTATATATATATATATATATATATATATATATATATATATATATATATATATATATATATATATTAAATTTAAGAGTAACATTAGGAGTTAGAGGGCACCAGACCACCCACAATAGAGAGAATGATCTGGGGGTTGATATCAGACCGAACCTGTCCCCAGAGGCCCACATCAAAAGGATATATCATCAGCGGCATATGCTAGGTTGGCCAACATAAGAACTGCCTTTAGAAACTTGTGTAAGGAATCGTTCAGGATCCTGTATACCACTTATGTCAGACCAATCCTGGAGTATGCAGCTACAGCCTGGAGTCCATACCTAGTTAAACACAAGACAAAGTTAGAGAAGATTCAGCGGTATGCCACCAGGCTCGTCCCGGAACTGAGAGGTATGAGCTACGAGGAAAGGCTAAAGGAGCTGAACCTCACGTCCCTGGAAAACAAAAGAGTAAGGGGAGACATGATAACCACCTACAAAATTCTCAGGGGAATTGACAGGATGGACAAAGACAAACTCTTCAGCACGGGTGGGACACGAACAAGGAGACACAGGTGGAAACTTAGTACCCAAATGAGCCATAGGGACGTTAGAAAGAATTTTTTCAGTGTCAGAGTAGTTAATAAATGGAATGCATTAGGCAGTGATGTGGTGGAGGCTGACTCCATACTCAGTTTCAAGTGTAGATATGATAGAGCCCAGTAGGCTCAGGAATCTGTACACCAGTTGATTGACAGTTGAGAGATGGGACCAAAGAGCCAGAGCTCAACCCCTGCAAGCACAACTAGGTGTGCACACACACACACACACACACACACACACACACACACACACACACACACACACACACACACACACACACACACACACACACACACACATGAAAACAACAACAAGGCAGTTAACACTATAATTGAGAGGGCAGCCTCTGCTGCCTGTAGAAATAGATCCCACCTGCTCATCATGGGCGACTTCAATCACGGAAAGATTGACTGGGAGAACAAGGAACCGCATGGAGGCGAGGATACGTGGAGAGCCAAACTATTGGAGGTGGTGACAAGCAACTTTTTAACGCAGCATGTCGGAGAACCCACAAGGATGAGAGGCAATGACGAACCAGCGAGACTCGACCTAGTCTTCAATCTGAACGACTCCGACATAAGAGAAATCGGTTTTGAGGACCCAGTAGGAATGAGCGACCACAGTGTACTGGTGTTTGAGTACTTGATTGAAGAAGGGTTATTGAACTCGAGGAGGGATACCGAAACCAAAAGGTTAGCATACCGAAAGGGAAACTATGAGGGGATAAGAAAATTCCTAACAGATATAGCATGGGAAACAGAGCTCAGGGGAAAGACGGCCCAAGATATGATGGATTACATCACGCAGAAGTGCAAGGACGCAGCAAACAAGTTTGTCCCAGTCCAAAAGGAAAACAGAGAAATGAAGATGAGAAACCCATGGTTTAATCAAAGATGTAGGCTAGCTAAGCAGCAAAGTAAAAGGGCATGGAGAAACTATAGGAATAACAGGACACTGGAGAGCAGAGAAAGATACCAGAATGCCAGGAATGAATATGTCAGGATGAGAAGAGAGGCAGAAAGACAATACGAAAATGACATCGCAAGCAAGGCAAAGACTCAGCCTAAATTGTTGCATAGCCACATTAGGAGAAAAACAACAGTAAAGGAACAGGTTATGAGATTAAGGATAGGGGCGGAAGGATTCACTACAAATGACAAGGAAGTGTGTGAGGAATTGAATAAGAAATTCCAGGAGGTCTTCACCTTAGAACAAGGAGAAATTCCAGAGGTAAGTGAGGGAATAGCTAACCAGGAACCACTGGAAGAGTTTGAGATTACCAGTGGGGAAGTAAGGAAGTGTTTACTAGAGTTGGACGTGACGAAGGCTATAGGCCCAGATGGAATCTCCCCTTGGGTTCTAAAGGAAGGAGCAAGAGAACTGAGCCTACCACTCTCCATAGTGTATAACAAATCACTGGCAACAGGGGAACTGCCAGATACTTGGAAAGCAGCTAACGTAGTCCCGATATACAAGAAAGGGGATAGACAGGAGGCACTGAACTACAGGCCAGTGTCCCTAACCTGCATACCATGCAAGCTGATGGAGAAGATTGTGCGAAAAAAACTAGTGGAGCATCTGGAGCGAAGGAACTTTGTAACACAGCATCAACATGGGTTCAGGGATGGCAGGTCCTGCCTCACAGGGTTACTTGAATTCTACGACCAGGCAACAAAAATAAGGCAAGAAAGAGAAGGGTGGGCAGACTGCATATTTTTGGATTGTCAGAAAGCCTTTGATACAGTGCCACACAAGAGGCTAGTGCGAAAGTTGGAGATGCAGGCTGGAGTGAGAGGGAAGGTACTCCGGTGGATAGAGGAATACCTAAGCAACAGGAGACAACGAGTCTGTGTGAGGGGTGAGGTCTCAGATTGGCGAGACGTCACAAGTGGAGTCCCGCAGGGGTCAGTCCTTGGACCTATACTGTTTCTGGTATATGTAAATGATCTCCCAGAGGGTATAGATTCGTTCCTCTCAATGTTTGCCGACGATGCAAAAATTATGAGGAGGATTGAAACAGAGGATGATAGTAGGAGGCTACAAGATGACCTGGATAGACTGAGTGAATGGTCCAACAAATGGCTGTTGAAGTTCAACCCGAGTAAATGCAAAGTAATGAAACTAGGCAGTGGAAACAGGAGGCCAGGCACAGGATACAGAATAGGAGATGAAGTACTTAATGAAACATACAGAGAGAAAGATCTAGGAGTTGATATCACACCAAACCTGTCTCCTGAAGCCCACATAAAGAGAATAACGTCTGCGGCATATGCGAGGCTGGCTAACATCAGAACGGCGTTCAGGAACCTGTGTAAGGAATCATTCAGAATCTTGTACACCACATATGTAAGACCAATCCTGGAGTATGCGGCCCCAGCATGGAGCCCGTACCTTGTCAAGCACAAGACGAAGCTGGAAAAAGTCCAAAGGTATGCTACTAGACTAGTCCCAGAACTAAGAGGCATGAGTTATGAGGAAAGGCTGCGGGAAATGCACCTCACGACACTGGAAGACAGAAGAGTAAGGGGGGACATGATCACAACCTACAAAATCCTCAGGGGAATCGACCGGGTAAACAAGGACGAACTTTTCAACACTGGTGGGACGCGAACAAGGGGACACAGGTGGAAGCTGAGTACCCAAATGAGCCACAGAGACGTTAGAAAGAACTTTTTCAGTGTCAGAGTAGTTAGCAAATGGAATGCATTAGGAAGTGATGTGGTGGAGGCTGACTCCATTCACAGTTTCAAATGTAGATATGATAGAGCCCAATAGGCTCAGGAATCTGTACACCAGTTGATTGACGGTTGAGAGGCGGGACCAAAGAGCCAGAGCTCAACCCCCGCAAGCACAATTAGGTGAGTACAATTAGGTGAGTACACACACACACACACACACACACCACACACACACACACCACACACACACACACACACACACACACACACCACACACACACACACACACACACACACACACACACACACACACACACACACACACACACACACACACACACACACACACACACCACACACACACACACACACACACACACACACACACACACACACACACACACACCACACACACACACACACACACACACACACCACACACCACACACACACACACACACACACACACACACACACACCACACACACACACACACACACACACACACACACACACACACACACACACACACACACACACACACACACACACACACACACACACACACACACCACACACCACACAGAAGAGAAGACAGAAGAGTAAGGGGAGACATGATCACAACCTACAAAATCCTCAGAGGAATCGACCGGGTAAACAAGGATAAACTATTCAACACTGGTGGGACGCGAACAAGGGGACACAGGTGGAAACAGAGTACTCACATGAGCCACAGAGACGTTAGAAGGAACTTTTTCAGTGTCAGAGTAGTTAACGGATGGAATGCATTAGGCAGTGATGTGGTGGAGGCTGACTCCATACACAGTTTTAAATGTAGATATGATAGAGCCCAGTTGGCTCAGGAATCTGTACACCAGTTGATTGACAGTTGAGAGGCGGGACCAAAGAGCCAAAGCTCAACCCCCGCAAGCACAAATAGGTGAGTACAAATAGGTGAGTACACACACACACACACACACACACACACACACACACACACACACACACACACACACACACACACACACACACACACACACACACACACACAGACACACACACACACACACACACACACACACACACACACACACACACACACACACACACACACACACACACCACACACACCACACACACACACACACACACACACACACACACACACACACACACACACACACACACACACACACACACACACACACACACCACAGCCTCCAGAGATGACACGGTTCTCACACACCAGGAGGGACCAGAGATCAAAGATGGATGGTAGTGACCACACCCACACCATCACCAGCTTCCCAGTGACCGCACCTGTGTCTCTCACCCCCCCCCCCCCACAACCCCCCCCCCCCACCCCTCCAGCTGTATCTTTGGGGCCTATATTGCCCCTACCCCCCCCCCCCTCCCCCTTCACACACCTCTTCCATCCCCTACACTACCGCCCCCCCTCCCCCTTCACACACCTCTTCCATCCCCTACACTACCGCCCCCCCTCCCCCTTCACACACCTCTTCCATCCCCTACACTACCGCCCCCCCTCCCCCACACCTCCCCACAACCACCCCCACATCTCCCACAGCTGTGAGAAGCTTGAACCACCTCCACTTCCTTCCTGGGAGACCAGAAGGGGGGGAAGACAGTGCTAAGCGGCTAGTTCATAAAGACGAGGTTCCTGTGGTAGTCCTCCGCGTGGACGTTTAAAACGTGGAGGGGAAAATGATATATAATCACTTCCAAGTTATGTTGATCTACCAGCTTGTTGGTGCTCGCTTGGTGTAGATGATGGTGTAGGGACTGGATTGGGGGGGGGGGAAGAGGGGGGGATATTGGACAGGGCGTGAGGGGCTGTAATGGCGCTGTTTTCAGCACAGCTTAGCGAGTTCTGGGGCAGATTAAGCGCTAAGCTCGTTAAATGATCGCTATACCTTTATTACTCCCTCCCCCCCCTCCCCCCTCCTCCCCCCCCCCCCCCCCTCCTTCTTCCCATCCGCGAAAGGCTTTCTCGGTTTAACGACCCAAAGTTTCGGTATGTAAACGTTTCGTTAATGTGTGTGTGTCGTTCCGGGTTTACCGAAGTCTCGTTGGCGCTGTTGATACGTTATCTTGAGATGATTTCGGGGCTTTAGTGTCCCCGCGGTCCGGTCCTCGACCAGGCCTCCACCCCTAGGAAGCAGCCGCCCGTGACAGCTGACTAACTCCCAGGTACCTAATTTTTTGTTAGGTAACAGGGGCATCAGGGTGAAAGAAATTCTGCCCATTGTTTCTCGCCGGCGCCCGGGATCGAACCCGGGACCACAGGATCACGCGTCCAGTGTTCTGTCCGTTCAGCCATTGGCTCCCTGTTGCGAGCGCCGCTAACGAATCACCGTTAACGAATCATTATTCCTTATAACAAACGGAGATTTTTTCAATACTTTCATGATTATGTTATCATATAATTCAAACTATGTTCCTTTAATGATATCATATTTAAAGCAATTTATGTCACGCTAAATCGAGAGGCTGTCAGGGGCCTGACGGTTGAGTGGACAGGGCTTCGGATTCGTAGTCCTGAGGTCCCGGGTTCGATCCCCGGTGGAGGCGGAAACAAATGGATAGAGTTTTTTTCACCCTGATATCCATGTTCACCTAGCAGTAAACAATTACCTGGGAGTTAGACAGCTGCTACGGGCTGCTTCCTGGGGGGGGGGGGGGGTGTGTAACCAAAAGGAGGCCTGGTCGAGGACCGGGCCGCGGGGATGTTAAGTCCCGAAATCATCTCAACATAACTAAATTGGGGTACCAAACACACGACCAAACTACAACCTTGCTACAACGTTCGAACAAGTGTTAACAAGACCTAACAAGTTGTAACAACCAATATAGCAAGTTGTAACAACGTTCTAATACGTCATAAACACGTTATAACAAGATGTAACAACTTTATTACAAGTTGTGACAAGCGGAAAATAGAGACAGTTATGTTGTGTGATTACAGGGGGGGGGGCGGGGGACGGGGAGGAGGGGGGGGGGCGACCCGGTGCCCAGGTCATGCTTATACACCTTCTCCCCCCCTCCCCCCCTGTCTCCACCATCTTATCTTGAGATGATTTCGGGGCTTTGCGTCCCTGCGGCCCGGTCCTCGATCAGGCCTAGTTTTTTTTACCCCCCCCCCCTCTCCCCCCGGGAAGCAGCCCGTAGCAGCTGTCTAACTCCCAGGTACTTATTTACTGCTAGATAACAGGGGCATCAGGGTGAAAGAAACATTTTGCCCATTTGTCTCCGCCTCCATTGGGGTCCATTGGGGATCGAACCCTGAACCTTAGGACTTCGAATCCGAAGCGCTGTCCACCCAGCTGTCAGGCGCTCTTATCATCACTATAACCATTTCCCCTATACGTTATCTCGACCACTGTAACCAAATGGTTACTCCTAGAACATAAGTAAACCATATTCATCCTTTTAAAAATTAATGATAAAGTCTATGGACTCTGGGCTGAACATTTCGCATCCACAAACTTTGTGAAGGCGAAGGTTTGGGGGAGCCATGTCCCCCCCCCCCCCCTTCAGAGGTGGAGGGGGAGGGGGGGGGCACTGGACTGACTGTGACACTCGTATGACCCTGTAAAGTTTAGCGAGTCT
Source organism: Procambarus clarkii (assembly GCF_040958095.1). Lineage (NCBI taxonomy): Eukaryota > Metazoa > Arthropoda > Malacostraca > Decapoda > Cambaridae > Procambarus > Procambarus clarkii. Next base: position 7,106,522 of record NC_091241.1, on the reverse strand, counting down.
AGCACCAGGCGTCTGGTCTTCATCCTCGTACAAACATTCTCTCACATAGCCTCATAAGGGAGCCGAGCGGACAGCACGCTGGACTTGTGATCCTGTGGTCCTGGGTTCGATCCCAGGCGCCGGCGAGAAACATTGGGCAGAGTTTCTTTTACCCCCTATGCCCCTGTTACCTAGCAGTAAAATAGGTACCTGGGTGTTAGTCAGCTGTCACGGGCTGCTTCTTGGGGGGGTGGAGGCCTGGTCGAGGACCGGGCCGCGGGGACACTAAAAAGCCCCGAAATCATCTCAAGATATAGACTGAAGGTCCTGGAAACATTTGGCATGTTTCAAATTAGTTCATGATCAATTACTTTAATACTGCTATGAATTATTACTGTGCTCTTTTTCCCCACTCATCATGTTTTGCCTATTTCATCTCTTCCACTCTCCGCCCTTTCCTTCCCCCTCTGACACCAGTTGAGGGGAAAGGAAGGGGGAATTCTCCCACAACAAATTGTTTTCCTTCACAATTCATTCTCGTTTGACGCTCATTATCACAATTTTCCCCTCACTTTCCCTCTACACCCCAAGGCAGTGTAGGAGGGGAGAGGACCAGGGGGAGGAAGAGAGGTAGAGGGGAGAGGATTGAGGGAGCAGAGGTGGGGTAAGGAAACGGTGGGAGGGTAGGTAAGGGAATATAAATATTTTTAATATACTATTTATTGCTAAATACCGGCTTAGTTTGCTGTTTGGGTTAAAGCCTCTTAACCTCATTAGTTTACCGGCCAACCAGTAAGTATACTCTGGTCAGCTTTTTACTACAGTAAACTAAAGTAATATACACGTGGAAGAGAGTTGCATTTCTCAGTGAATATCAGTGCCTAATATATCGTCGACGTATTAGTTATAAATGTTAACTGCGGAAGACGTGATCCATATGCCTCGGGACAACAAAGACACAAGTGTACTGTTGATGGTAAAATAATGGTTTTTGCTCATTTCTGCCACAAGTGCCGGGGGGGGGGGAGGTCTGGCACTCCGTTGTTGGGATGCTGGGTTGTTATTGGTGGTGTCTGGTGGCGTGGAATTACCAATGATGGTATATATAATTTTGTTTTTATTTGCAATAATACACAGTTGAAATGTGAAGATTAATTATTATAGAGATGAAGAGAAGGGTTACAGGTCATTAGTGGGGTATATTACATGGTGTGATGCTGTACTCTAAATTAGTTTTGGTGTATTAAATGAACAAATCCACAAGGGCCGTGACGAGGATTAAGGCAGTGTCTGGGATGCTCCCGGACGCAGGTTCGAATCCTCGTCACGGCCCTTGTGGATTTGTTCATTTGATGCATCACGTTATCTCTGTGTGGGTTGGTGTATTAGTCTTTTCTATCCTTCCTTTCGAGCATATCTCTCTCTCTCTCTCTCTCTGTCTCTCTCTGTCTCTCTCCAGTATCTCGCTCCCTTCACTCGCTCTTTTTTTCTCTCCGCTCTCTCAGCATCTCTCTGCCTCTCTCCAGTATCTCCCCTCTCCTCCAGCAACTCCCCCTCACCTCTCTCTCTCCCCAGCAGGGGCGAGGATGAAAGAGAAGAGCAAGAACGCCGCGCGGAGCCGGCGGGAGAAAGAGAACGCAGAGTTTCTGGAGCTGGCCAAGCTGCTGCCCCTGCCGGCCGCCATCACCTCGCAGCTCGACAAGGCCTCCATCATCCGCCTCACCACCAGTTACCTCAAGATGAGACACGTCTTTCCTGACGGTGAGTGCAAGCGAGTTCTCTTCAAGGGCAGCTGGAGAGTACAGAAAGGGTGTTCTGAAACGGCATATAATGATGGGTCTTCTCCAGGGACTTCAGAAGGAGCTTAATGGCTGTTCTCCAGAAGAGGGATGACAAATGTTCTCCTGAAGAGGCATAATAAATGTTCTGAAGGTTATTCTCCTGAAGAGGCATAATATGTGTTCTCTTGAAGGTTATTCTCCTGAAGAGGCATAATATGTATTCTCTTGAAGGTTATTCTCCTGTAAGGGGTGTTCTGAATGGGTGTTCTGTTGTAGACACATAATAGGTGTGTTAAAACAGACTGTTTACAGTGGTGGTGCCAGCCCCAAAATGGCAGCCCTTGCCTGCAGGAACCCATGGGGCTTAAAACAGTTAAAAATATTATTGGCAACACTCATATGGGCACCAAGAAATAAATAATAATACCTAGAAGATTTAATGTGAGAAAGAGGTGGCAACACTCAACAGGTATTCAAGAGGTGGAATACTCAACAGGTAATCAACACTTGTTTTAATGTATACTCACACTTTAGGCACTTAAGTTAATCACCAGTATGAACAGTATGGTTATCCCTCGATAGTACCACAGGCTAGTGAGCTGCTCATTTAACCCCCCTGCCTCGTCCCTCCTGATTTAAATTTGCATAAACTTTTTAACTTTTAAACTTTGCATAAACATAAATTTGACATGCAAATATTTGTGCGTCTAAAGTTTTTTCCTATGAATCATTCAGTCCGTTATGCAGTATTGCATTATGAACTGGAATCTATGTACAAAGACTAAAATTGAACTCAAAATGCAAGTTCATACAAGTGAATGATGTTCAGTAAACCTAGCCTCGTATATATACATATACGTGATGCTCTCAGTAGCTACTCAACTTTCAATTTGCATACTCAAGATGCTCAGTTCGCATACAGTATATCATCTTTGCAATGTCTCTAATTAATTGTTCAGAGTCCAACATGCAAATTATGTGTGCAAATTGTCCAGGCGATTTTAAATGTTTCATTGGTTTGGTTATACTAATGATACCATACTGAACCTTTGTCTAGGTTGGTTATACCTCCCCCCCCACCAGCCCACTGTTCCCCCCACCAGCCCACTGTTCCCCCACCAGCCCACTGTTCCCCCCCACCAGCCCACTGTTCCCCCCACCAGCCCACTGTTCCCCCCCACCAGCCCACTGTTCCCCTCACCAGCCCACTGTTCCCCCCCACCAGCCCACTGTTCCCCCCACCAGCCCACTGTTCCCCCACCAGCCCACTGTTCCCCCACCAGCCCACTGTTCCCCCCCACCAGCCCACTGCCCCCCTCCCAACCAGCCCACTGCCCCCCCCCCACCTCCAACCCACTGACCCCCTCCCAACCAGCCCACTGCCCCCCCACCAACCAACCCACTGACCCCCTCCCAACCAGCCCACTGACCACCAACCAACCCACTGACCCCCTCCCAACCAGCCCACCGTTCCCCTTGCACACTTAATGACGACTTCACACTTTCCACCCACCTCCCTCACTCTCCCACACCCACTCTCCCACACACACCCTTCCACCCTCTCGCATACTCACTCCCACACTATCCATCCCTCTTCCACACCCACTCTCCCACGCCCAATCCCACACCCTCTACTCCAGTCCCCCCCCCCCACCCATCCGAGGGTCTTGGAGCCATGAGCCCCACCTAACAATCACCCGCCCTCACCCATTTGTCCTGCCGGTGACAAAAGCCGGCCACCTTGCGCAACGGCAGCCTTGCTTATTGCAGCACTGCCGGGAAGCACTGTACGGAGAGATTCACTGTAGAGTCTGCCCCTACAACGTAAATAAGTCACTGCAGTGTGTATTGAGTTGCTCTGTCCACTGTTGTTTAATGTGTAACGTAGGGGCCTCGTAGCCTGGTGGATAGCGCGCAGGACTCGTAATTCTGTGGCGCGGGTTCGATTCCCGCACGAGGCAGAAACAAATGGGCAAAGTTTCTTTCACCCTGAATGCCCCTGTTACCTAGCAGTAAATAGGTACCTGGGAGTTAGTCAGCTGTCACGGGCTGCTTCCTGGGGGTGGAGGCCTGGTCGAGGACCGGGCCGCGGGGACACTAAAAAGCCCCGAAATCATCTCAAGATAACCTCAAGATAACGTTTCCGGCCCAGGAGCTGAAGCACACGAGGCAGAGGTCAAGCTGTTCTCGGTGTAATAGAGAGGGGCAAGTGGGTTGATTGAGTAAAGATAAACAGGTTTCGTATGTGGGGCCTTTAATTGAGGATAAGTTTAGAGTTAGAAAAGACCTGGGTAAATACTGGTTAGGTAACAGGGGTTGTTGATAAGTGGAACCAATTACCGCGTAACGTGGTGAAGGTGGGGTCTCTCGATTGTTTCAAGCGCGGGTTGGACATGTATATGAGTGGGATTGGGTGGTTATAAATAGGAGCTGTCTCGTATGGGCCAATAGGCCTTCTGCAGTTACCTTTATTCTTATGTTCTTATAAACATAAACATGTCATCATTGTAAATTGTGATTTGTATGGAGTGTCACAGGGGTGGTGGGGGGTCGACCCCCCCCCCCCCTCCACCCCCTACTCCATGCCCATCTTTAAGTAGGGTTAAAAAGTAGGCTTAAGGTTAAGGGTTAGGGTTAAGTATAGCTATCAGCTCCTAACGCGTTAACCAACGCGTTAATAAACAACTATGTGATCCGAAATGTAGGTGTGATTGGCCATAGTGTTTCCCCAAGTTATTTCATGGCCTTTATCGACGGTAACAGCCATGAAATGTCCTCATTAACAGTCGTGGATTCAACGTCTATAATGTTGATGTTTTGAATGTTTTGTCCACTGGGAGAAAGAATGAGAGACGTGGGAGAGGAGAGGGAATGGAAGGAAAGGGGAAAGGTAGAGGGACAGTTGGAAAGAGGAAACAGGGACCCGGGCACCGCCGGTAACCCCCCCCCCCTCCCCCCTTGTAGTAAGAAATAGTCAAGAGGCAGGCCCAAAGGTTGAAACTCAACCATCCTCAAACCCGCAGATATAACTAGACGAGAACAGACACACACACACACTGATCGCGAAACCATATTGGTCCGTCGATCAGTTTCCCGGCCAACATGACCCCAGGGAAGCGAATTCCACGCAGCGGCACCTCCGTCTCCCTCAAGGGCCCGAGCGCTAAAGAGAATAACAGGAAACAAGTGCTAGGGAGGGGGTGAGGGAGGCGTGGCTAATGCGGTACGACACGCTCACTCGCGCCGCGTTGCCATAACTTCCTCCGCCTGCCAGCGTGGCTGCTTGCTCCTTTACCTACCAGTGCTTACCTATTAGTGTCTCCGCGGGTGGGGGGGGGGAGGGAGGTATAGAGTCTATCTCGGGCATTATAGCTTCCACTACGGGCTCACCATAGCCCGTGCTACTTGGAACTTTTTGTTCCAGGTAGCGAATCTTAAACAACAATTATAGCTTCCTTCATAATAGCTTTCATCTGCGTTTCCATGCCTTACCTTCTCTCACTTTAAAGAGGCGGTCCTTCGACCCCTTCTATTCCCCAGCAATATCTTGTATGTTGTGATCATATTCCCGTATTTCTCTCCTCTCTAGAAATGGAGAGATTAAGGTCCCTGAACCAGTCTGCATTGATATAGCCTCTTAATTCTGGGACAAGTCTTATTACAAAACATCTTTTCTTTGTGAATGTCGTTCTAATGTTCGCAAGCTTCGCGTACGCTGCTGATGTTACCCCGTGTATGTGTGTGTGCCTCTGGTGTCAGAGAGCATTATGGCCGCTCCCAAGTCGTTTCAGTCCAGTTCGTGTAGTCGCCTTCCCCTAAATAAGTCTTCTGACTCTCTCTTTCACATCACCAAAGAGCCAGAGCTCAACCCCCGCAAGCACAACTAGGTGAGCACATCTTCATTACCTTACACTTGCAGAGACTGAACTCCAACAGCCATTTGTACACCTGCCCACTCATGGAGTTTTGTCTGCAGTCTCCCTCAGTCTTCACATTGCTCACTAGCTCAGCAAACGTCACCTTGTAGGAGATCCCTACAACATATGTACATCATTCACAGCAATTTGGAAATACCAATTGTCCCAGAACTGATTCTTGGGGACCCCACTTGTCGCGGGTCTTCAGTCTCCACCAAGCCTTCAGCCACCAAGCTGAAGCCTTCAGCCTCCACCAAGCCTTCAGCCACCAAGCTACCTTCACACCAAGCTGAAGGTATTCCGTTAACGTAGTTGTGCTTGCAGGGGTTGAGCTCTGCTCTTTAGGCCCGCTTCTCAACTGTCAATCAATCAACTGTTACTAACTACTAATTAACTAATGTTTCTTTTTCACACACACACACACACACACACACACACACACACACACACACACACACACACACACACACACACACAACGCCAAGGATCAGGAGAAAACTTGTTTAAAACAATGAAAAAGAAAAAAAGGCAAGTAAAAAAAAAATATATATTTTTTTTTATAAAATCCTAATTATATGAAAACAGCCATTTGACAATTACACTAAATAGACAATTATGCCCCGCAACCAAAAGGCTTCTGACGCCGGAATGTTAATTAAGCGTTTGTCTGCATTTGGAAGGTAAGCAGGCCAGCCAGCCCTCACCTGTTTATATTAGCCTCGGTTAATCTCGGGAATGTGTGCTTCGTTGACGGTAGTTGGGTTAGGTCGGTCTTGTCCTCAACTCCTAGGACAACGGCGTTATCAGTTCTATTTAATATCTTCGTGTGTGTGTGTGTGTGTACATATATAAATACATATACACACATAGGCATATAATAATGGGTAGGCGACTAAGACGTCGATGTCGTCCGGGATTGACAATTCAAACCATTGTTAATTTGACCTGATGCCTCTGTTCACCCTCGCTGTAAATGGGAATATGCGACATATTTAATGTGGCCTGCATTCTAGAGACTCTCTCTCTGACTCTCTCTCTCTCTCTCTCTCTCTCTCTCTCTCTCTCTCTCTCTCTCTCTCTCTCTCTCTCTCTCTCTCTCTCTCTCTCTCTCTCTCTCTCTCTCTCTCTCTCTCTCTCTCTCTCTCTCTCTCTCTCTCTCTCTCTCTCTCTCTCTCTCTCTCCTTCCCCCCTCCCACGGTGCTGGTGGGAGATAATAATCATCTCACGAGGAAACACCTCGCCAGGGCCAATTGAGTTTTAATCCTTCACAAACGAGGGTCGTGGTTCGAGTGTTTGTGTTTTTTCCCTCCTGATTTTTTCATCCTCCCTCATTCTATCCCTCCCTCACACTATCCCCTATCTCCCTCATTCTATCCCTCCCTCACACTATCCCCTATCTCCCTCATTCTATCCCTCCCTCACACTATCCCCTATCTCCCTCATTCTATCCCTCCCTCACACTATCCCCTATCTCCCTCATTCTATCCCTCCCTCACACTATCCCCTATCTCCCTCATTCTATCCCTCCCTCACACTATCCCCTATCTCCCTCATTCTATCCCTCCCTCACACTATCCCCTATCTCCCTCATTCTATCCCTCCCTCACACTATCCCCTATCTCCCTCATTCTATCCCTACCTCCCTCCCTCCCCTCTCTCTCTCTCTCTCTTTCTTTTCTATATGTCTGTGTTTCCCCTCATTCAGTTATGACTTTCTCCTATGCTCGATCATATACACATTTAATATTACATATAATCATTTAGCTGCCTCTTTCTGTGACAAGTCTGGGGATAACTTGATCAGTTAGGCTGTTGCTTGCAGCGGTTCGCAGGCCCCATTTATCCACTGCAACCCGGTTGATCTGATGGTTTCTTTTTTTTCTGATTGTCGCTGTGGCAATCCTCTACTCTACTCTGGGTCGGATTGTCATACAGTGTTCTCTGATTGTCTCTATGGCACCTCTACTCTATTCTGGGTCGGATTGTCATGCAGTGTTCTCTGATTGTCTCTATGGCACCTCTATTCTGGGTAGGATTGTCATGCAGTGTTCTCTGATTGTGTCTATGGCACCTCTACTCTGGGACGGATTGTCATGCAGTGTTCTCTGATTGTGTCTATAGCACCTCTACTCTACTCTGGGTCGGATTGTCATGCAGTGTTCTCTGATTGTGTCTATGGCACTTCTACTCTGGGTAGGATTGTCATGCAGTGTTCTCTGATTGTGTCTATGGCACCTCTACTCTGGGACGGATTGTCATGCAGTGTTCTCTGATTGTCTCTATGGCACCTCTACTCTATTCTGGGTAGGATTGTCATGCAGTGTTCTCTGATTGTGTCTATGGCACCTCTACTCTATTCTGGGTAGGATTGTCATGCAGTGTTCTCTGATTGTGTCTATGGCACCTCTACTCTGGGACGGATTGTCATGCAGTGTTCTCTGATTGTCTCTATGGCACCTCTACTCTACTCTGGGTCGGATTGTCATGCAGTGTTCTCTGATTGTCTCTATGGCCAGCAACCAGGAGGCCTGGTCGACGACCGGGCCGCGGGGACGCTATGCCCCGGAAGCACTTCAAGGTAACCTCAAGGTAAGGTATGGCACCTCTACTCTTCTCTGGGTCGGATTGTCATGCAGTGTTCTCTGATTGTTTCTATGGCACCTCTACTCTACTCTGGGTCGGATTGTCATGCAGATTGATTGTTGTGCATGCAGATTGACACTCATGGAGCATGCAGATTGACTCTGATTGTTTCTATGGCACCTATGACATCGGTGGTCATATCAATCGCTCCAGTATGTTACTATTTTTTGCGCATATATGGACATGATTTTTTCATTTCTTCCATCTATACAATATGTTGGTTCATTTGCGCCTTCCCTCTCCACCCACGCCGCCTAGTTCCTGTGTTTCCTTCTGAGCGACCCATCACAGGATGGAACTAGGGTTATCTTGAGATGATTTCGGGGCTTTAGTGTCCCCGCGGCCCGGTCCTCGACCAGGCCTCCACCCCCAGGAAGCAGCTCCGTGACAGCTGACTAACACCCAGGTACCTATTTTACTGCTAGGTAACAGGGGCATAGGGTGAAAGAAACTCTGCCCATTGTTTCTCGCCGACGCCCGGGATAAAACCCGGGACCACAGGATCACAAGTCCAGTGTGCTGTCCGCTCGGCCGACCGGTTTCCTTGTATATATATATATATAGGGTTGTATATTGTTATGCTTATATTTGCCAGCATTATATATGCTGCAGAACGTTATTCTATCAGCATTAGTCTCTGACTTTTTAAATTAGCTTCTTAGCATAGTTAGCATGGGAGCATTCTTAGCATTCTTAGCATGGGAGCCGGTCGGCCGAGCGGACAGCACGCTGTACTTGTGATCCTGTGGTCCTGGGTTCGATCCCAGGCACCGGCGAGAAACAATGGGCAGAGTTTCTTTCACCCTATGCCCCTGTTACCTAGCAGTAAAATAGGTACCTGGGTGTTAGTCAGCTGTCACGGGCTGCTTCCTGGGGGTGGAGGCCTGGTCGAGGACCGGGCCACAGGGACACTAAAGCCCCGAAATCATCTCAAGATAACCCTAGTTCCATCCTGTGATGGGTCGGTCAGTCTGCATACATTGGTAGGATCCTTAATTTAGACTGTGTTAGAAACTGACTAGTTGGTGTTAGTAGCTCTTGTGGTATCCGTCATGTGAATCTGTTTCCTCAGCCCGTCTTTCTAAGGTTCCCGTAACGCCATGAAACTTGTCGAACTAAAGTGCCCCCTGATCCTAACCTGCCAGAGGACCCAAAACAGAAAACGGGACAGTTATGTCAATTTCGCCAGCCGCTTCCATTTTCTAGTACGACGATTTTTGGCTTTTGATTATACGTCAAAATGCGACGTTGTGTTAGGACGTGCAGTCTGCTGTACGGACACCTAGCTTCACTACTTTGCACTTGCTTGGATTAAACTCTAATAACCCATTCTGGGACCGTTAAGGCCACCCGGTAACGTCTTGATTTCTTCAAACGGGTAAATCATGTTCAGAATTTTTTTGCCTCTTCAGCAAACCTCTGTTTTCTGTTGCTTAGGTACTCCTTTTCACACTGTCTCAGCTCCTTCTCTGTCACTCCTGTCCGCGAACCCTGGCGTGTAGAGTGGGCGTGGGCGTGGGCGTGGGCGTGGGTAGAACCCCGAGGGTGAATCTGTAACAACCCTTCCTGCCCTCCCACCGTGGGCGTGGGCGTGGGTAGAACCCCGAGGGTGAATCTGTAACAACCCTTCCCATCTCCTCCCACCGTGGGCGTGGGCGTGGGTAGAACCCCGAGGGTGAATCTGTAACAACCCTTCCCATCTCCTCCCACCGTGGGCGTGGGCGTGGGTAGAACCCCGAGGGTGAATCTGTAACAACCCTTCCCATCTCCTCCCACCGTGGGCGTGGGCGTGGGTAGAACCCCGAGAGTGAATCTGTAACAACCCTTCCCATCTCCTCCCACCGTGGGCGCGGGTGAGCAGATTAGCGGGATTATAGGCGTGCGTACCCAGCATTAGCAGGATCAGATCCTCCCCCCCCCCTCCCCCCCTCCCCTTGGGCGGGCGGCGACCGTCACCTGTTTGTGGAGCTCAGTAGCGACCGTCACCTGTTTTGGTAGCGGCGCGACCCGTGTTTTTCCCGCCTCGATGGTTTTCTTCGCTATGTGGAAACTCGCAATTATTTTTTTTTTTTTGCTGTTTATAATTTATGTTTTTTGTTTAAAAACCTCGCGTATTTGTTTTGTTTTTGTTTGGCCGTCTTTTGGTGTTTTTTTTTGTCCTTGTTTGGATCGCTCTGATGTTTTTGTTTACAAACAAGAACAGCGTCAGCACCACGTGGTCTCTGTGCTTCTGTTCCGTCAGGTTATCTTGAGGTTATCTTGAGATGATTTCGGGGCTTTAGTGTCCCCGCGGCCCGGTCTTCGACCAGGCCTCCACCCCCAGGAAGCAGCCCGTGACAGCTGACTAACACCCAGGTACCTATTTTACTGCTAGGTAACAGGGGCATAGGGTGAAAGAAACTCTGCCCATTGTTTCTCGCCGGCGCCCGGGATCGACCCCGGGACCACAGGATCACGAGTCCAGCGTGCTGTCCGCTCGGCCGACCGGCTCCCATCAGGTTAATTGTTAACACGTAAAGGGTTGTTCTGTAATTCCAGACACACATACAACGTTGTATAGACCTTCCATAGAGGACGCAACATTCTGGCTACGAGGGGGGGGGAGGAGGGGGGATATTGGGGTAAGTGGGGGAGGGGGAGGCTGGTGGATATAGGGGTAAGGGGAAGGTAGGAGGGAGGGTATAAGCATAAGGGGAGGGGGGGGAGCAGTTTGTCTATATATGTATACACAAAGCCGTCGTGGCTGAGGAAAGATGTAAGGGTTTCGTATTTGATGGCATAAAATGATGATTTTTGGCTGCCAGGAGTCATCGAAGAATCCTGGTGCCACCCTACCCCCCCCCCTCCTCACCTATATCCACCCCATCATCTCACCCCCTCCCTCCCTCCCTCCCCATCAAACACCCCCCCATACCCCCCCTCCCCCCTGCAGCGAGAACGTGTGACAAGCTAATTAGGTTATTTGTAGATCGCTAACGAGTTGGTGAACGCTGGTTGGCCCCGAGGGTAAGGGGAAGAGGGGGTAAGGGAAGGAGGGTAAGGGGGAGGAGAGGTAAGGGGGAGGAGAGGTAAGGGGGAGGAGAGGTAAGGGGGAGGAGGGGGGAGGGGGGAAGGAAAGGAGGAGAGACCTCACACACTCCATTACCGACACCCCCCCCCCCTTCCCTCTGGCAGGTTCCCTTAGCACCCCCTGGGGAAGGAATAGTTCAACCTCCCCTTCTCCCCCCCCTCCCCCCCCACGGCAGCGGCAGTAACAATGCTGTAATGAGTTACAATAACAATTTAGGTGATTTGCAGCGATAATGAATTTATTATGAAATTGGGTGATTGGTGAAGGGAAGAGGGGGGTGGGGGGGGGGTAGGGGGGAGGGCCTATCACACGCTCGTTAACCAGCTTGTCACGTGACTGCACTCTCCGCCCTCTCTCACCTCTCTCTCTCACCTCCCCCTCACTTTCTCTCTCCCTAGCTCTCTCTCTCTCTCTCTCTCTCTCTCTCTCTCTCTCTCTCTCTCTCTCTCTCTCTCTCTCTCTCTCTCTCTCTCTCTCTCTCTCTCTCTCTCTTTCTCTTTCTCTTTCTCTCTTTCTCTCTTTCTCTTTTTCTCTTTTTCTCTCTTTCTCTCTCTCTCTTTCTCTCTCTCTCTCTCTCTCTCTCTCTCTCTCTCTCTCTCTCTCTCTCTCTCTCTCTCTCTCTCTCTCTCTCTCTCTCTCTCTCTCTCTCTCTCTCTCTCTCTCTCTCTCTCCCTCCCTCTCTCGCTTCTCCTCCCTCCCCCCCCCCTCTCCCCCTGACGATAAGAGCGATCTGGACCACGTGTAGAGCAAGTAAAAACGTTTTAAATCCGCCCCGGAGCCGAAGTCACAGCCCGCTCCTGTGCCAGGTAAGTCCACTACGGGCTCACCATAGCCCGTGCTGCTCTGAACTTAACGTTTCGAGCAGCTGAATCTTAAACAACAACAGTCCCGGATTTCCCGCTGCTGAAGTAACAAATTCCCATAAGGGTTTCAGACGGACCGGAACGTCGCTACTTCCACAGGTGTGTGTGACTTAATACGTTACGTAACACCCCCGAGGCGGCCGGAGATGTCACCTCTCAGTAGCCGCGATGTCACACCTCCGCTAGTGACATCTAGGGGGCTTGATGTCGCTATAACAAGAGTCCAGCAGAGTTCGGTTCTCGGCCATATCCGGCTTCTCATCTACGTAAATGATCTTTCAGTGTGAATAAACTCATTCTTCCCAATGTTTGCTAATGCAAAAAATTATTCGGATCACGATACAGGACGACAGCAAGAGGCTACAAGATGACCGGCGGGACTGACAGAATGGTTCAACAGATGGCTACTAGAGTTCAACTTTAATGAACCAATAGATGGAGGGAGCCAGAGTCGCGGTACTAAATGGGAGATGAAGTCCTTTATTAAATGGACAGAGAGAGAGAACGATCTAGGAGATGATATCTCGCCGAACTTCTCTCCCGAAGCCCACATAAAATATATATCATGAGCGGCATATGCCAGGCTGGCTAACATCAAAACTGTCTTTAGATATTTGTGTATTGAATCATTTAAAACCTGGTATTTCACATACGCCAGACCAGTCCTGGAGTGTGCAGCTCCAGCATGGAGTCCGTAGCAAGTCAAGCTCAAGACGAAGTTGAACCCGGTTCAAAAGGTAGGCCGCTAGACTAGTTCCAGAAGTACAAGGTATGAGTTACGAGGAAAGGCCTCGAGAAATGAGCCTTACATCGTTTGAAGACAGAAGAGTTGGAGGAGACTTGATTACCACATACGCAATTCTCAGGGAAATTGATAGGGTGGATAAATTTAAGCAGAATAGCACGGGGTGGTGCCGGAACAAGGGGGACACAGGGTGGAGGCTGAGTATCCACATGAGCCACAGGGACGTTAGAAAGAACTTTTTCAGTGTCAGAGTAGTTAACAGATGGAATGCATTAGGCAGTGATGTGGTGGAGGCTGACTCCATACACAGTTTCAAATGTAGATATGATAGAGCCCAGTAGGCTCAGGAACCTGTACACCAGTCGAACAAATCCACAAGAGCATTGAAAGGAGTTCGAACCTACGCGCTGGATGTTCCCACACACGCTCTAGCCCACTAAACCACGACATGGCAAAAAAAAAAAGAGTCGATTGCTAGTTAAGAGGCGGAGACCAAAAGAGCCGCATCTCAAACCCCTTCCGGCAAGAACAACTAGGTGAGGAAAGAGGTCGCCCGAACACGGACAGCACACGCCACCACCACCACTACCACCACTCTCTACCACCACCACCCTCCACCACTAACCTATTCATCTCCAACATAATATACTCACCAGGGCGGAAAATCCCCCCTGCCTCCCAGGGAGGTCCCAAGGACCTCCCTCACCAAACCTCCCTCCCAAGGACCTTCCTCACCTCAACAAACACCTCACAAACACCTCAACAAACACCCCAACACACAACACACTACTCTCACTAACCATCATATCCGAATACCTCTCAATCTTATTCCACAATTTCAGCTCAAACTGAGGTGATGGAAGCTACCAAATTCGGGTATCGAGAGAGAGCCGGCGAGGCTAGAGGGGATTCGAACCCTGGGAGTGGGCACCCCCTAGTGTGCGACCACCGGCCCATTGTTATAGACGGGGGTTTAATTATCCTAATACTATTGAGAAAGTGCGCCAAAACTCGGCTCGGGGAATCCATACTAATATTTTCTCAGGGGAAGTGACAGGCCGTGGAGTGGACGGCTATTGATTGATTGACGGATGACGAGTCTGTCTGTGTGTTTTATCGCGCAGGGAGGAGGTGGGGAGGGGGGAAGAGTAGGGAGTGTGGGTAGGGGGTGTGGAGGTGGGAGCTGTGATGGGTAGGGGGTGTGGAGGGGGAGGTGTGATGGGTAGGGGGTGTGGAGGGGGAGGTGTGATGGGTAGGGGGTGTGGAGGGGGAGGTGTTATGGGTAGGGGGTGTGTGGAGGGGGAGGTGTGATGGGTAGGGGGTGTGATGGGTAGGGGGTGTGGAGGGGGAGGTGTGATGGGTAGGGGGTGTGTGGAGGAGGAGCTATGATGGGTAGGGGGTGTGGTGGGGGAGGTGTGATGGGTAGGGGGTGTGGAGGGGGAGGGGGGATGGGTAGGGGGTGTGGAGGGGGAGGTGTGATGGGTAGGGGGTGTGGAGGGGGAGGGGGGATGGGTAGGGGGTGTGTGGAGGAGGAGCTGTGATGGGTAGGGGGTGTGTGGAGGGGGAGCTGTACTCACCTAGTTGTACTCACCTAGTTGTGTTTGCGGGGGTTGAGCTCTGGCTCTTTGGTCCCGCCTCTCAACCGTCAATCAACAGGTGTACAGATTCATGAGCCTATCGGGCTCTGTCATATCTACACTTGAAACTGTGTATGGAGTCAGCCTCCACCACATCACTTCCTAATGCATTCCATTTGTCAACCACTCTGACACTAAAAAAGTTCTTTCTAATATCTCTGTGGCTCATTTGGGCACTCAGTTTCCACCTGTGTCCCCTTGTGCGTGTTCCCCTTGTGTTAAATAGACTGTCTTTATCTACCCTATCAATCCCCTTCAGAATCTTGAATGTGGTGATCATGTCCCCCCTAACTCTTCTGTCTTCCAGCGAAGTGAGGTTTAATTCCCGTAGTCTCTCCTCGTAGCTCATACCTCTCAGCTCGGGTACTAGTCTGGTGGCAAACCTTTGAACCTTTTCCAGTTTAGTCTTATCCTTGACTAGATATGGACTCCATGCTGGGGCTGCATACTCCAGGATTGGCCTGACATATGTGGTATACAAAGTTCTGAATGATTCTTTACACAAGTTTCTGAATGCCGTTCGTATGTTGGCCAGCCTGGCATATGCCGCTGATGTTATCCGCTTGATATGTGCTGCAGGAGACAGGTCTGGCGTGATATCAACCCCCAAGTCTTTTTCCTTCTCTGACTCCTGAAGAATTTCCTCTCCCAGATGATACCTTGTATCTGGCCTCCTGCTCCCTACACCTATCTTCATTACATTACATTTGGTTGGGTTAAACTCTAACAACCATTTGTTCGACCATTCCTTCAGCTTGTCTATGTCTTCTTGAAGCCTCAAACAGTCCTCTTCTGTTTTAATCCTTCTCATAATTTTAGCATCGTCCGCAAACATTGAGAGAAATGAATCGATACCCTCCGGGAGATCATTTACATATATCAGAAACAAGATAGGACCGAGTACAGAGCCCTGTGGGACTCCACTGGTGACTTCACGCCAATCGGAGGTCTCACCCCTCACCGTAACTCTCTGCTTCCTATTGCTTAGATACTCCCTTATCCACTGGAGCACCTTACCAGCTACACCTGCCTGTCTCTCCAGCTTATGTACCAGCCTCTTATGCGGTACTGTGTCAAAGGCTTTCCGACAATCCAAGAAAATGCAGTGATGGGTAGGGGGTGTGGAGGAGGAGCTGTGATGGGTAGGGGGTGTGGAGGAGGAGCTGTGATGGGTAGGGGGTGTGGAGGGGGAGGTGTGATGGGTAGGGGGTGTGTGGAGGGGGAGGTGTGATGGGTAGGGGGTGTGGAGGGGGAGGTGTGATGGGTAGGGGGTGTGGAGGGGGAGGTGTGATGGGTAGGGGTGTGTGGAGGAGGAGCTATGATGGGTAGGGGGTGTGGTGGGGGAGGTGTGATGGGTAGGGGGTGTGGAGGGGGAGGGGGATGGGTAGGGGGTGTGGAGGGGGAGGTGTGATGGGTAGGGGGTGTGTGGAGGAGGAGCTGTGATGGGTAGGGGGTGTGTGGAGGGGGAGCTGTGATGGGTAGGGGGTGTGGAGGAGGAGCTGTGATGGGTAGGGGGTGTGGAGGAGGAGCTGTGATGGGTAGGGGGTGTGGAGGAGGAGCTGTGATGGGTAGGGGGTGTGGAGGAGCTGTGATGGGTAGGGGGTGTGGATGAGAAGCTGTGATGGGTAGGGGGTGTGGAGGGGGAGTTGTGATGGGTGGAGGGGGTGGAGAAGGAGCTGTGATGGGTAGGGGGTGTGGAGGAGGAGCTGTGATGGGTAGGGGGTGTGGAGGAGAAGCTGTGATGGGTAGGGGGTGTGTGGAGGGGGAGTTGTGATGGGTAGAGGGGGTGGAGGAGGAGCTGTAATGGGTAGGGGGTGTGGAGGAGGAGCTGTGATGGGTAGGGGGTGTGGAGGAGGAGCTGTGATGGGTAGGGGGTGTGGAGGAGAAGCTGTGATGGGTAGGGGGTGTGTGGAGGGGGAGTTGTGATGGGTAGAGGGGGTGGAGGAGGAGCTGTAATGGGTAGGGGGTTGTGGAGGAGGAGCTGTGATGGGTAGGGGGTGTGGAGGAGAAGCTGTGATGGGTAGGGGGTGTGTGGAGGGGGAGCTGTGATGGGTAGAGGGGGTGGAGGAGGAGCTGTAATGGGTAGGGGGGTGTGGAGGAGGAGCTGTGATGGGTAGGGGGTGTGGAGGAGGAGCTATGATGGGTAGGGGGTGTGGAGGAGGAGCTGTAATGGGTAGGGGGGTGTGGAGGAGGAGCTGTGATGGGTAGGGGGTGTGGAGGAGAAGCTGTGATGGGTAGGGGGTGTGGAGGAGGAGCTGTAATGGGTAGGGGGGTGTGGAGGAGGAGTTGTGATGGGTAGGGGGTGTGGAGGAGGAGCTGTGATGGGTAGGGGGGTGTGGAGGAGGAGCTGTGATGGGTAGGGGGTGTGGAGGAGAAGCTGTGATGGGTAGGGGGTGTGTGGAGGGGGAGCTGTGATGGGTAGAGAGGGTGGAGGAGGAGCTGTAATGGGTAGGGGGGTGTGGAGGAGGAGCTGTGATGGGTAGGGGGTATGGAGGAGGAGCTATGATGGGTAGGGGGTGTGGAGGAGGAGCTGTAATGGGTAGGGGGGTGTGGAGGAGGAGCTGTGATGGGTAGGGGGTGTGGAGGAGAAGCTGTGATGGGTAGGGGGTGTGGAGGAGGAGCTGTAATGGGTAGGGGGGTGTGGAGGAGGAGTTGTGATGGGTAGGGGGTGTGGAGGAGGAGCTGTGATGGGTAGGGGGGTGTGGAGGAGGAGCTGTGATGGGTAGGGGGTGTGGAGGAGAAGCTGTGATGGGTAGGGGTGTGGAGGAGGAGCTGTGATGGGTAGGGGGGTGTGGAGGAGGAGTTGTGATGGGTAGGGGGTGTGGAGGAGGAGCTGTAATGGGTAGGGGGGTGTGGAGGAGGAGTTGTGATGGGTAGGGGGTGTGGAGGAGGAGCTGTGATGGGTAAGGGGTGTGGAGGAGGAGCTGTGATGGGTAGGGGGTGTGGAGGAGGAGCTGTGATGGGTAGGGGGTGTGGAGGAGGGAGCTGTGATGGGTAGGGGGTGTGGAGGAGGAGGAGGAGGACACACCACATAGAAGTACGTACTCAAGTACACTCACCTCCACTACTACACATCCACATAAGCTGAAATACGCGTGAGAACTCTTTCCAAAGCACGCCAAGACATATCTTAGCTTATCTAAGGCTAAGCTAAGCTTCACAGCGTGTCAGCAAGGCGGTCAGCACGCCCCTCTACCTTAACTCTCCATTCTATTTTCCATTGATACAAATCTCCATCAACAATGCCCCTTTCTCATCCACAATTGCTAAACAAAAATTGCCAGGGGGTTTGTGTGTGGGGTGGGGGGGGGGACACCTGTGGTGTGGTAGTAGTGTGTTATATAAATAATATTCTCGGAAGGGAACTATCAGGGGGAAAGCACCAAGCCATTACGACTATATAGCACTTGGAAGAGGGGCCAGGATAAGGATTAGGGATGGGACGGGCGGAAGGAATGGTGTCCAACCACTTGTGGACGGTCGGGGATTGAACGCCGACCTGCATGAAGCGAGACCGTCGCACTACCGCCCAGCGCAAGTGGTTGGGCTAACGTTCTCGGGACAATGCTTATACACGATGTTTTAGTCCCAATTGGCTGGAATTGTGCATCAACTGCCATCATTGTGGCGCCTGACAGCTGGGTGGACAGCGCTTCGGATTCGTAGTCCTGAGGTTCCGGGTTCGATCCCCAGGTGGAGGCGGAGACAAATGGGCAAAAATGTTTCTTTCACCCCTGATGCCCCCTGTTCACCTAGCAGTAAATAGGTACCTGGGAGTTAGATAGCTGCTACGGGCTGCTTCCTGGGTGGTGTAACAAAAAGGAGGCCTGGTCGAGGACCGGGCCGCGGGGACTCTAAGCCCCGAAATCATCTCTAGATAACCTCAAGGACATGGCTCGTATGCCAAGATGACATTTGCTTTGCTGTAACATGATGTGTATGTCTGTTATTTCCAAATTATCTTAATATGAATATATAATTTGTTGGGATAATAATATATATATATATATATATATATATATATATATATATATATATATATATATATATATATATATATATATATTTCTCTGGCCAGGATAATTGGTACTTTGGGTAGACTACTCTGGGACTTTGGGTAGACTACTCTGGGACTTTGGGTAGATTACTCTGGGACTTTGAGTAGATTACTTTGGGACTTTGGGTAGACTCAGCGGGTTCACAATGGTCGTGTGGGTGCATATGTGACTTGGGATTATATATATATATATATATATATATATATATGTCGTACCTAATAGCCAGAACGCACTTCTCAGCTTACTATTCAAGGCCCGATTTGCCTAATAAGCCAAGTTTTTATGAATTAATGTTTTTTCGTCTACCTAACCTACCTAACCTAACCTAACCTAGCTTTTTTTGGCTACCTAACCTAACCTTACCTATGAATATAGGTTAGGTTAGGTTAGGTAGGGTTGGTTAGGTTCGGTCATATATCTACGTTAATTTTAACTCCAATAAAAAAAAAATGACCTCATACATAGAGAAAAGGGTTGCTTTATCATTTCATAAGAAAAAAATTATAGTAAATATATTAATTCAGGAAAACTTGGCTTATTAGGCAAATCGGGCCTTGAATAGTAGGCTGAGAAGTGAGTTCTGGCTACTAGGTACGACATATATATATATATATATATATATATATATATATATATATATATATATATATATATATATATATGTGTTTACTAGTTGTGTTTACTAGTTGTGTTTTTACGGGGGTTGAGCTTTGCTCTTTCGGCCCGCCTCTCAACTGTCAATCAACTGTTTACTAACTACTTTTTTTTTGTTTTTTTTTCTCTCTCCACACCACACACACACACACACCCCAGGAAGCAGCCCGTGACAGCTGACTAACTCCCAGGTACCTATTTACTGCTAGGTAACAGGGGCATTCAGGGTGAAAGAAACTTTGCCCATTTGTTTCTGCCTCGTGCGGGAATCGAACCCGCGCCACAGAATTACGAATCCTGCGCGCTATCCACCAGGCTACGAGGCCCCTGAAATGAAATGTGTGTGTGTGTGTGTGTGTGTGTGTGTGTGTGTGTGTGTGTGTGTGTGTGTGTGTGTGTGTGTGTGTGTGTGTACATCATTAAGATATTAACTAATGACGTCAACATCCGTTTTCTGTTCCATTAGCAGTGGAACAGATCTATTTTTCTCCGCCCATTGCAAATGTTAATGACCGATAACAATGTGGTAGGAACAGAAGCAGCTGGTGGTGGTGGTGGTGGTTGACGATGGTGGTTGGCTGGCTGGCTGGTTGCTCCACTCCTCCCTGGGTAATGGAACATGTTTCAGACGTGATGAGTCTGGGTTATGAGAGCTCCTTCGGTGACTGTGGAACTCTAGTGTGATTTGCGTCCACGTGGCGCTTGATGGGACGGTTGTGTTTGTAATTTTGTTAATGATGAGGTGTTGTTGTCGTGTGTATATGTGTGTGTGAGAGAGAGAGAGAGAGAGTGTGGGTGTTATTACCTAAGTGTAGTTACAGGATTAGAGCTACGCTCGTGGTGTCCCGTCTTCCCAGTACTCTTTATCATATAACGCTTTGAAACTACTGTGTGTGTGTACTCACCTAGTTGTACTCACCTAGTTGTGCTTGCGGGGGTTGAGCTCTGGCTCTTTGGTCCCGCCTCTCAACCGTCAATCAACAGGTGTACAGGTTCCTGAGCCTATTGGGCTCTATCATATCTACACTTGAAACTGTGTATGGAGTCAGCCTCCACCACATCACTTCCTAATGCATTCCATTTGTCAACCACTCTCACACTAAAAAAGTTCTTTCTAATATCTCTGTGGCTCATTTGGGCACTCAGTTTCCACCTGTGTCCCCTAGTGCGTGTGCCCCTTGTGTTAAATAGCCTATCTTTATCAACCCTGTCGATTCCCTTGAGAATCTTGAATGTGGTGATCATGTCCCCCCTAACTCTTCTGTCTTCCAACGAAGTGAGGTTCAATTCCCGTAGTCTCTCCTCGTAGCTCATACCTCTCAGCTCGGGTACTAGTCTGTTGGCAAACCTTTGAACCTTTTCCAGTTTAGTCTTATGCTTGACTAGATATGGACTCCATGCTGGAGCCGCATACTCCAGGATTGGTCTGACATATGTGGTATATAATGTTCTGAAAGATTCCTTACACAAGTTTCTAAAGGCCGTTCTTATGTTAGCCAACCTGGCATATGCTGCTGATGTTATCCTCTTGATATGAGCTTCAGGGGACAGGTCTGGCGTGATATCAACCCCCAGGTCTTTCTCTCTCTCTGACTCTTGAAGTATTTAATCTCCCAAGTGATACCTTGTATCTGGTCTCCTGCTTCCTACTCCTATCTTCATTACATTACATTTGCTTGGGTTAAACTCTAACATCCAATTGTTCGACCATTCCTGCAGCTTGTCCAGGTCTTCTTGAAGCCTCAAGCTGTCCTCCTCTGTCTTAATCCTTCTCATAATTTTGGCGTCGTCAGCAAATATTGAGAGGAATGAGTCTATACCCTCTGGGAGATCATTTACGTATATCAGAAACAGGATAGGTCCAAGCACAGAGCCCTGTGGGACTCCACTGGTGACTTCCCGCCATTCTGAGGTCTCACCCCTCACTATAACTCTCTGCTTTCTATTGCTTAGGTACTCCCTTATCCACTGGAGCGCCCTACCAGTTACTCCTGCCTGTTTCTCTAGCTTATGCATCAACCTTTTATGGGGTACTGTGTCAAAGGCTTTCCGACAGTCCAAAAAAATGCACTCCGCCCATCCTTCTCTTTCTTGCTTAATCTTTGTCACCTGATCATAGAATTCTATAAAGCCTGTAAGGCAAGATTTACCCTCCCTGAACCCATGTTGAAGGGTTGTCACGAAGTCTCTTCTCTCCAGATGTGTTACCAGGTTTTTTCTCACAATCTTCTCCATCACCTTGCATGGTATACAAGTCAAGGACACTGGCCTGTAGTTCAGTGCCTCTTGTCTGTCACCCTTTTTAAATATTGGTACTACATTAGCAGTCTTCCATACTTCTGGTAGGTCTCCCGTTTCCAGTGACCTACTATACACTATGGAGAGTGGCAAGCTAAGTGCTCCTGCACACTCTTTCAATATCCATGGTGAGATTCCATCCGGCCCAACAGCTTTTCTCACATCCAGCTCCAATAGTGTGTGTGTGTGTGTGTGTGTGTGTGTGTGTGTGTGTGTGTGTGTGTGTGTGTGTGTGTGTGTGTGTGTGTGTGTGTGTGTGTGTGTGTGTGCGTAATCATTATCTTATACCACTTCCACAATCCCCCCTCCCCCTCCACTACCAGTATAATAACAATTCTTAACCACAATCCCACCAACCACTATCACCACCACAACTCCAGCGACCGCTCTCACTATCACCAATATCACCATCACTCATTAATCGACACCATAAAGAATACTATTGGAAATCAAAGATGGACATGGAAAAGCAGAGGAGCGCTACCCGCATGCATTCTATAGAGGATTGAATGCTCTATAGAGGATTGGATACTCTCTACCCTCCAATTCGATGCTCCGCGCCGATTACATCGCTGACATATTGTTCTTCTCCCCTTTATACTCCCTTCTCGCATCTATATTTATTCAATTCCTAACCCTTAATCCCCTTAAATGGGGTTGGATTCCACATCAAGATGTCCCCGAAGGGTGTCTTATAAATAGTTAAAAGGATTCGAGAGTGTTTTAAGAACGCGTGAAAATGTTATGTAGCGAAATGAGGAATATATCTGATACGATCACTTATGGCAGCTGTGGTGTCAGAATGCTTCGCCCGGGTGTGTGTATGTGTAGGTTCCCAGCTGTTTCTGAGTGGTGTTGTGTATTTGTCGCTTTTGAGAACGTTCTATGCCACTCCGTACAAAATGCGACTGTTTGGCCTAGTCAGGAACGTGCGTATCCAACCTATCGTTTTCTCTGATGCATAGAAAACGGCAGTATTGCGGTGCTTTTTAATTTTTTCTAATATGTCGCAAAAGTAATGGTGGTGCTGAGGTGTGCCATGGTGGCCCCCTTTGTGTGGTGCTGAGGTGTGCCATAGTGGCACCCTTTGTGTGGTGCTGAGGTGTGCCATAGTGGCACCCTTTGTGTGGTGCTGAGGTGTGCCATAGTGGCACCCTTTGTGTGGTGCTGAGGTGTGCCATAGTGGCACCCTTTGTGTGGTGCTGAGGTGTGCCATAGTGGCACCTTTTGTGTGATGCTGAGGTGTGCCATAGTGGCACCCTTTGTGTGGTGCTGAGGTGTGCCATAGTGGCACCCTTTGTGTGGTGCTGAGGTGTGCCATAGTGGCACCCTTTGTGTGGTGCTGAGGTGTGCCATAGTGGCACCCTTTGTGTGGTGCTGAGGTGTGCCATAGTGGCACCCTTTGTGTGGTGCTGAGGTGTGCCATAGTGGCACCCTTTGAGTGGTCCTCACATTAATAACAAAGGTTATTAATTTGAATAATTGAGATAATTATACAGATAACTATAATTGTAATATTAATTATCTTTGCTATGATCCGAAATATCTTTGATAAAATAATTTACCTTATAAATGTTATGATTTATAATTATTATTGAAATAAATGATAAGTATGCGTATAATATTTAGCGCAATAATACGAACAAATTTTTGCTGATACACTGTTAGGCTAGGCTAGGCTAGGCTAGGCTAGGAAAGGCTCATTTAGACCACGTTAGGCTAGGTTAGTTCATAATTTAACAAGTGCATTAATTGAATATTGTATAACTACCAAAAATAAGACAAACCTCATGTATTCAAAGTTTTAATATTTGACCTGGAATCGCAAAATTGTGTATAGACTCAATATCTCGCCTTTTGTAAATGAATGTTTGTACATTTGCTGTATATATGTGAGTGTAGGGGGGGGTATGGTAGGGGGGGAGGGTGATCATTCACTTACGTAGGGGAATCTAATCGGTTTTATGGGAAACTGAGACCCATCGATGTCAAACTTGAAAAATTAATACGAAATCTCACAAAAACCTGAGAAATTGTTGACTAGGATACAACTGCCTTTAGAGAGAGAGAGAGAGAGAGAGAGAGAGAGAGAGAGAGAGAGAGAGAGAGAGAGAGAGAGAGAGAGAGAGAGAGAGAGGGAAAGGTAAGAGGAAATTGGCATACACACCATTTCCTGCAGTGAGATGGGCCGATTTCACACACACTCCAGTTTCCCCAGAGCGTAACCGACCTGCCCCTAGCATGTAAACAATAACCACGGCCTTCGTGGATCATGGGTCAGAAACCTGGGCTGGTTGGCGAAGGGGTTCCTCTTGCTTCCCTTTGGTGGGTCCAACCACTTGGGCTGGACGGTAGAGCGACGGTCTCGCGTCATGCAGGTCGGCGTTCAATCCCCGACCGTCCAAGTGGTTTGGGCACCATTCCTTCCCCTCGTCCCATCCCAAATCCTTATCCTGACCCCTTCCCAGTGCTATATAGTCGTAATGGCTTGGTGCTTTTCCCCTGATAGTTCCCTTCCCTTTGGTGGCGTATTTGGTTTAATAAATGGGAATATAACAAACTTGGAAATATAATAACCTAACGTTACACATAGAAATCACAATAACATGATGCATCAAATGAACAAATCCACAAGGGCCAGTAAGTTCAGTAGAACTTCGGTTTCAACTCTTTTGACCATGTAGCTCAGTCGAAGCGTCTGGGATGCTCTCGGACGCAGGTTTGAAGCCTCGTCACGGCCCTTGTGGATTTGTTCATAATAACCTAACGTTACAATTGTTATAAACCTCGTAACACTTCGGAGGTCATAAACGGTTTGATAAATTTCAGCAAAGCCGCTATGACTGGGGAAAAAAGATGTACAGGTTTCGTAAATGAACACGTTAAGTGGATAATGAATTCTGGCCATTAAGTGAGAGATATGAGGCAGTCACCCCTGTTCACTGGCCCTATAGTAATGTGCTGGAGATGGACAAGCAGCCACTTAACAGCTGGGTGGACAGCGCTTCTTTCACCCTGATGCCGCTGTTCACCTAGCAGTAGATATGTACCTGGGAGTTAGTCAGCTGTTACGAGCTGCTTCCTGAGGGCGTGGAAGAAATAAAAAGGCCTGGTCGAGGACCGGGCCCTGGGGACGCTAAGCCCCGAAATCATCTCAAGATAACCTCAAGAAAACAAATGAGTCACAGAGACATTAGAACTTTTTTAGTGTCAGAGTGGTTGACAAATGGAATGCATTAGGCAGTGATGTGGTGGAGGCTGACTCCATACACAGTTTCAAATGTAGATATGATAGAGCCCAGTAGGCTCAGGAACCTGTACACCAGTTGATTGACATTTGAGAGGCGGGACCAAAGAGCCAAAGCTCAACCCCTGCAAGCACAACTAGGTGAGTACACACAGTTGTAGTGATGAAGTTGCATTAAGCAAACTTAATAACACTTACATTTATTTCAACCAAATGAGTTTGTCTTTCATCTGTGTGTGTGTGTGTGTGTGTGTGTGTGTGTGTGTGTGTGTGTGTGTGTGTGTGTGTGTGTGTGTGTGTAACAGGACACTGGGGGAGAGTATGAGGTGGGGGGGGGGGGTCTGGAGGGGAACATATGGGCAGGAGGAAGTGAATTGTTTCAGATCATCCGCTCTCGGTAAATCACTCCCCTCCACCCACACCACACCCTCAGGCCCACCCCCGCCCACACCCACACCCTCAGGCCCACCCCCGCCCACTGCTAAACACCCACGTAAAAAGAGAGGCCCCCCCACAGTAAGCACAAGCGACCATCTACCAATAATAAAAATCCTTTCAGTAAACACTATTCAGAAACGCCCCTCACCCCGAAGACTGGGGATATGAGGACAAGGAGCTGGGATATGAGGACAAGGAGCTGGGATATGAGGACAAGGAGCTGGGATATGAGGACAAGGAGCTGGGATATGTGGACAAGGAGCTGGGATATGAGGACAAGGAGCTGGGATATGTGGACAAGGAGCTGGGATATGAGGACAAGGAGCTGGGATATGAGGACAAGGAGCTGGAATATGAGGACAAGGAGCTGGGATATGAGGACAAGGAGCTGGGATATGAGGACAAGGAGCTGGGATATGAGGACAAGGAGCTGGGATATGAGGACGAGGAGCTGGGATATGAGGACGAGGAGCTGGGATATGAGTACAAGGATCTGGGATATGAGGACAAGGAGCTGGGATATGAGGACGAGGAGCTGGGATATGAGTACAAGGATCTGGGATATGAGGACAAGGAGCTGGGATATGAGGACAAGGAGCTGGGATATGAGGACAAAGAGCTGGGATATGAGGACAAAGAGCTGGGATATGAGGACAAGGAGCTGAGATATGAGGACAAGGAGCTGGGATATGAGGACAAAGAGCTGGGATATGAGGACAAAGAGCTGAGATATGAGGACAAGGAGCTGGGATATGAGGACAAGGAGCTGGATACGAGGACTAGGAGCTGGGATATAAGGACAAGAATCTGGGATTTGAGGACGGAGTGAAGAAATGATACCCAACCACTTGGGGTCATTAGGGGATCGAACACGGACCGGCAAGAAGCGAAGCCGTCGCTATACCGACCTATCCAACATAAGTCACACTGAGGTCAAGCAAGACTTGCTCAGTGTGAAGATAAAATAGGTGATTAAGCCCTCGATCAGACAAACATAGGCTTCTTCTCCCTGATAAAAAGTAATTATTACCAATATTTTGAAAAGCGGGGCTGCGGAGCTGACTCTCAACCCCGCAGGCCTATGTAGGAGGAGGAACCTGTCACAGGAGTAGGAGGAGGAACCTGTCACAGGAGTAGGAGGAGGAGGAACCTGTCACAGGAGTAGGAGGAGGAGGAACCTGTCACAGGAGTAGTAGTAGGAGGAACCTGTCACAGGAGTAGTAGGAGGAGGAACCTGTCACAGGAGTAAGAGAAGGAACCTGCCACAGGAGTAGGAGGAGGAACCTGTCACAGGAGTAGGAGGAGGAGGAACCTGTCACAGGAGTAGGAGGAGGAACCTGTCACAGGAGTAGGAGGAGGAGGAACCTGTCACAGGAGTAGGAGGAGGAACCTGTCACAGGAGTAGGAGGAGGAACCTGTCACAGGAGTAGGAGGAGGAGGAACCTGTCACAGGAGTAGGAGGAGAAGGAACATGTCACGTGAGTAGGAGGAGGAGGAACCTGTCACAGGAGTAAGAGAAGGAACCTGCCACAGGAGGACCCTATGAACAAACCCGGACAAAAGGAGCCATTATACAACTCCCCCGCAGTGTAAACAAGGTACAAATTGGAACAGGCAATCACGCGCCCAAGCCTATCACCATTACCACCACTCCCCCACCCCCCTATTCCCTCCCCCTCTCTTTTTCCTCTCCCTCCCCCTCTCTCTCTCTCTCACCTCTCCCACCACCCATCCCTGGCCGGTTATAAACGACCGGATACACTCCCTATAAGTGGCTTGAATCGATTTACACACCGCACTATGGAATTCGACCCCCCGCCCCCTCTCGACCCCCCTCCCTCACCCCCACCTTTACTGTAATTGAATAATCCAGTCATAAAGTGTCTTGGGGAATAAATAGGGTTGGAATCACGGGGGTTGTCAATAGATTGGGTACTCACCTAGTTGTGCTTGCGGGGGTTGAGCTCTGGCTCTTTGGGCCCGCCTCTCAACTGTCAATTAACTGATTATTTTATTTTTTCTCTTTCCACACATACCCAGGAAGCAGCCCGTAACAGCTGTTTAACTCCAGGTACCTATTTAGTGCAAGGTAATAGGGGACATCAGGGTGAAAGAAACCATGCCCATTTTGTTTCTGCCATCACCGGGAAGTGAACCTGGACCCCTAGGATTACGAGTCCGGAACGCTGTCCTCTCAGTCGTTAGGCCCTCTTTCGGCTGTGTACTCCCCTAGTTGTGCTTTTGGGGGTTGAGCTTTGTCTCTTTGGTCCCGCCTCTCAACCGTCAATCAACTGGTGTACAGATTCCCGAGCCTACTGGGCTCTATCATATCTACATTTGAAACTGTGTATGGAGTCAGCCTCCACCACATCACTGCCTAGTGCATTCCATTTACTAACTACTCTGACACTGAAAAAAAATCCTTCTAATCTCTCTGTGGCTCATCTGGGTACTAAGTTTCCACCTGTGTCCCCTTGTTCGTGTCCCACCCGTGCTGAAGAGTTTGTCTTTGTCCACCCTGTCAATTCCCCTGAGAATTTTGTAGGTGGTTATCATGTCTCCCCTTACTCTTTTGTTTTCCAGGGATGTGAGGTTCAGCTCCTTTAGCCTTTCCTCGTAGCTCATACCTCTCAGTTTCGGGACGAGCCTGGTGGCATACCGCTGAATCTTCTCTAACTTTGTCTTGTGATTAACTAGATATGGACTCCAGGCAGGAGCTGCATATTCCAGGATTGGTCTGACATAAGTGGTATACAGGGTCCTGAACGATTCCTTACACAAGTTTCTAAAGGCAGTTCTTATGTTGGCCAACCTAGCATATGCCGCTGATGATATCCTTTTGATGTGGGCCTCTGGGAACAGGTTCGGTGTGATATCAACCCCCAGATTTTTCTCTCTCTTTTACTTTTGCAGGATTTCATGAACAAATGTGTGTGTGTGTGTGTGTGTGTGTGTGTGTGTGTGTGTGTGTGTGTGTGTGTGGGTGTGTGTGTGTGTGTGTGTGTGTGTGTGTGTGTGTGTGTGTGTGTGTGTGTGAATAAGTAATTATCAATAGAAGGCACCAAACCGGGAAGGCTATATAGCACCATCTTGTGTGTGTGTGTGTGTGTGTGTGTGTGTGTGTGTGTGTGTGTGTGTGTGTGTGTGTGTGGTGTACAGGGTGGTACGTTAGGAATATATATAGTTTGTGTATGCGTGTTTAGTTCATGTATATGTGTGTGCTTGGGGGTATGTATGTATGTATGTATGTATGTATGTATGTATGTATGTATGTATGTATGTATGTATGTATGTATGTATGGCTGGTATATGTGACATTGGTGAATGTGTGTTGAAGTTTCGAGACATCAAGAATATTTATGATTTACACTGTTTCATTAATTCCATATTGTATCAGCTGACTTATATATTTATTACCAAATAATTCGGAAATAATGTCTTTTCAAGACAAAAAAAACTAAACAGGACTTTTTTTTAATATATCATTTCTGCACTTTTGAACTTTTTCAGAAAAGAATTTCTGAAAAAAATATTAGTTAAAATGTTTTTGTTTCTTAAACCTGTTGAGATTTGTGACGTTAAAAAAAAATGATTTAGATTTCTGTAGAATCTCAAACTACACCTTATCCCCCCCCCACCCACTTATCTTCCCTCCCTCCCCCCCCCCCACACCTCTAATCTTCCCCCACATCTCTGATCTTAATCTAATCTAATTCCTCATCTTCCTTGTCTATTTTGCCTCTCACATCTATAGTGGTTACCTCTATGCCCCTTTTCTCTTTACTTTGTTGGTCATTCCCTTACTCCTCATCATTCATCCCTCCCTCTCTCTTCCTTCTCCTACCCCTCCTTTACTCACCCCTTCCCTCATCCTACATTCCTTGGCTGGGTCCCCCTCGCTTTATCCCTTCTCCCCTCTTCCTCCTTTCCCCTCACCCATTCCTTAGGATTAACACGTCTTTCACTTTGTCAAAGTCCCTCACCAACAATATCGCCTGCGTCCGCTACTACGCTTCCCCCCCCCCCCATCCAAGGCCACGACTGGTGTGTGGGTGTGGTGTGGGTGTGGTGGAGGTGTGGTGTGGGTGTGGTGGTGTGGTGGTGGGGGTGTGTGTGTGGTGTGGGTGTGGTGGTGTGGGTGTGGTGGAGGTGTGGTGGGTGGGGGGTGATATGGGGTGGGGGGGATAGTTGAGAGGGTGTGTTTTGTGGGGGTGGGAAGGGTTACAGGGTGTGTGGGGGGGGGTGGGTTGTGTAGTGTGTGTGTGTGTGTGTGAACTCACCTAGTTGTACTTGCGGGGGTTGATCTTTGGCTCTTTGGTCCCGCCTCTCAACTGTCAATCAACTGGTGTACAGATTCCTGAGCCTACTGGGCTCTATCATATCAACAATTGAAACTGTGTATGGAGTCAGCCTCCACCACATCACTGCCTAGTGCGTTCCCATCTGTTAACTACTCTGACAATGAATCAAAAACACATACAAGTCTGTCACACTCACTGTCTTACGGACTCACTGAACGCTTTCCTGACACACTCACAGAGACTCTCACTAACACACTCACAGACACACTCACTGTCTACCACACTCGCCGACCCGTTGACAGTTACAAATAAGACGGAGAGACGGGAGGGGGGAAAATATTAGTGTCTTTTTCTCTCCAGTTTGATCCTCTTTCCCCTCCTCACTCTCCCTCTCATATCCCCTCTTTCCCTCCCCCCTCTGAGAAGGTACCGCGGTTGTTAAGACAAAATGGCCTCGTTAGTGAGCTTTCCCTGTTCTCCTTCCACCCCATCTTTCCCCCCTCTCTATTTCCTCTCTCTCTCTCTCTCTCTCTCTCTCTCTCTCTCTCTCTCTCTCTCTCTCTCTCTCTCTCTCTCTCTCTCTCTCTCTCTCTCTCTCTCTTCCAGCCAGATTATTTAGCACTGGTGGTACTCGCAAGCAGACACAGATGGAAGTCTTTACCCAAGTGAGCCACAGAGACATTAGAAAGAATGTATTCAGTGTCAGAGTAGTTAACGGATGGAATACATTAGGCAGTGATGTGGTGGAGGCTGACTCCATACACAGTTTCAAGTGTAGATATGATAGACCCCAGTAGGCTCAGGAACCTGTACACCAGTTGATTGACAGTTGAGAGGCGGGACCAAAGAGCCAGAGCTCAACCCCCGCAAGCACAATTAGGTGAGTACTACGGCACTGCTAGGCAAGGACCTCCCTCTTATCTCCGTAAAGAGGGTCACCACTCCACAACCCCTCACAGTGAAGGGATCCCCCACGCCCAGATAACCCAGGCGTGTCGTCAGCCATCAGCAGAACAAACACAATAGTGAACTAGGGGATGACAATCTATGTACTCTTACTCCCACTTCGACATATTGGACTTGCTGCTGAAACACGAGTTACTGGTGTCTATTGTGACGGTAACGCGTTGGTGTTCGGCTGTTTAAGGCTAGGGGTATGGCCTCGTCACATAGTTATAAAAAAAAATAGAAAAAACTGGAACTTCGTCTGTGGTAAGGTAAGGAGAAGACACACAAAACACAAGTAAACTTTAACAATGAAATTTTAATTACGTTAATTAAATCAAAACATGAATAAAATGCACAAACAAATTCTTATAATAAAATCAATCAAAATAATAAGAATAATTAGATGACACAATGAAAAGTTACGTTAAGGCAAAATAACAAGAAGTGCAATACAAAAGTAAAAATGGGAGGTGCTGGAATATTGGCTTTAAGCCACCACTTCTCTCAGTACACGCTAGCGTCTAGCCGGGAGGAGTGGTGACAACGAGAGCACTGAACATTCTGAGGTAGGAGGTTGGGGCGACCCCAGACATCAAGTAGTATGGGGGGGCGAGTGCAGGTGCAGCCAGACCGGCGACCAATCAGCGGAGCCGGTAGCGATCAACATGTAGTTTGGTGGTTTGAGTCCGAACAGGTGGCTGGCTGCATATGTTTTGCTCACCCTGGCAAGCCTTGCTGGTGTTGTTGTTGTTGTTGGACATGTCTTCCATAGTCGTTTTATATAATTTCAACGACGTGTTTGTGGAGGGAAGAGCAGGCTCAATCTCTTGAAGGAGATTATTGTCACAACTCTCCCCCGAAGCCTGCGGTTCTGGAAGAAGTACGTCGTTATGTGGTGGAGTAATGGATGGAGTCGCTTCTACTTCATAAACTCTGGAGAGGGCATCGGCTATGGTGTTGTCAGAACCCTTGATATAGCGGATCTCCAGGTTGAAGTCTTGTAAATACAGAGCCCATCGTAGAAGACGCTGGTTGGTGAATTGGGCTTGATGTAGGAAGCGGAGAGGGTTGTGGTCTGAGAAGATGGTGGTAGACCTGGCGCCTTGTAGGTACGGAGCGAAGTGTTGGAGGTTCAGGACGATGGATAGTAGCTCCTTTTCAATAGTGCTGTAGTTCCTCTGGTGTGGTTTCAGTTTGTAGCTGTAGTAGCTGACAGGTAGAACCTCCTCGCCTCGTTGTTGCATCAGGACACCACCAACGCCGGTACCACTGGCGTCGAC
The DNA here is from genome assembly GCF_040958095.1 of Procambarus clarkii. Lineage (NCBI taxonomy): Eukaryota > Metazoa > Arthropoda > Malacostraca > Decapoda > Cambaridae > Procambarus > Procambarus clarkii. The sequence goes on along the minus strand of NC_091241.1, from coordinate 7,074,663 downwards.
ATGAAGGACGAAAGGCTTGGTGATATCTGGAGAGGCGAGAATGGGGTTAGAACAGAGGAGGAATTTGAGTTGTTCAAAAGCAACGGTTTGCTGTATGGTCCAATTATACCGTTGCTTGGGACTGGTTAATAGAATTAGAGGTGTGGCGACTGTACTGAAATTCTTCACAAACCTACGGTAGTAAGAGGCAAGACCAAGGAAGCGCAGGAGCTGCTTCCTGGTGGTAGGCTGTGGATACTGTTGGATGGCTTGAGTGTGTGAGTCTAACGGAGCTATGCTGCCACTCCCAATAACATGACCCAGATAACGCACTTTACCTTTCGCGAAAGTGGACTTGCCCAGGTTGATGGTGAGGCCGGCTGTCAGGAGCTTTGAGAACAGACGTCGCAGCTGGAGCAGATGTTCACTCCAGGAGTTGGAGGCTACGACGATATCGTCCAGGTAGGCGTATGTGTTATCCAAGCCCTGGATGACACGGTTGACAGCTCTTTGAAAGGTGGCCGGGGCATTACATAGTCCGAAAGGAAGGCGTTCATATCTGAAAAGTCCAAAAGGAGTGATGAAGGCAGATATCTCTTTAGCGCGCTCCGTTAGACACACTTGATAGTACCCCTTAAGCAAGTCCACTTGGGACAAGTACTGGGCACTACCAATGGCATCAAGGATGTCATCTATCCTTGGCAAGGGGTAAGCATCCTTGACAGTGACAGAGTTCAGTTTACGATAGTCAGTGCACAACCGCACCTTACCTTGGGGTTTGGGCACCAAGATACAGGGTGAGGCCCAGGGGGACTCACAAGGTGTAGCCAGTCCATGATCCAAGAGGTATTGCACCTCAGCACGCATGACTTCCTTCTTGCTCGGGCTGATTCGGTAGAAGGGTTGACGAATCGGCCGGGTGTCGGAGAGCAGTTGGATGTCGTGCTGGGTAACATTACACTCTTGGGGATCATCTCTGAACAACTCTTGATGTTCTCTGAAGATCTTGACGAGAGGTGCACTATGATTATCCTGAAAGTATTTGGGAAGATCATTAAGGATTTCGGAATTAGAAAGCGCTGACTCCTTGTCAGTGCTTTCGGGAGGAGAAGCTGGGAAGGTCTCACTGTGGATGTAGGGTTCTGTGAATGTGGAATAGTTAGTCAAGACAGTGGGAGGAGTACCATTATATTGCTTCAGGAGGTTGACGTGGCACAGCTGGGTCTTCCGCCGCCTATCTGGAGTCTCTATGACGTAAGTGTTGTTGCCTCTGCACTCTTTGACGCAGTAGGGTCCTGAAAATCTGTTTTGTAAAGGTGAACCTGGGATAGGGAAATAGGCAAGGACGAAGTCTCCCGGCTTGAATTTTCTTACTTTGCTGGTCTGGTCGTAATGAGTCTTCATTCTCACCTGGGCTTTCAATAGATTATCATGGGCAAAGCGGTGGACTCTCTCTAGAATGTGTTGAAGGTTTTGAAGAAACTGGGGCACATTCTGATGCTCACTGAAGGTGGCATCTCTGAGAGAGTCTTTGAAAGCCTTAAGGGGAGTACGGCACTTACGGCCGTAGAGCATCTCATAAGGAGATACTCCTAGGGACTCATTGGGGAGACTTCTGAAAATACACATTATTAGGTCAATCTGCTTATCCCAATCCTTTGAGGTTTCACTACAAAACTTTTTCAAGAGTGCTTTGATGGTCTGATGACTACGTTCAAGAGAACCCTGTGAAGCAGGATGATAGGGGCTGGACAATACCTGTTTGATGTTGAACTCCTCCAGTGTCCTTTTGAAGAGATCACTGGTGAAGTTGGTGCCACAGTCACTTTGAATCTCCCTGGGAAATCCGTATTGAGTGAAGATCTTCAATAGATGTTTGATAACCGTAGCAGCCGTGATGTTCTTCACTGGAACTGCTATGGGAAATCTGGTGGTAGGACACAGGATGGTTAGGATGTAGGCGTTACCTGAACTGGTCCGAGTTAAAGGACCAACACAGTCTATTATGAGTCTGTGGAAAGGTTCCGCAGGCACCTGTATGGGAATCAGTGGTGCTCTGGGAATGGAGACGTTCGGTTTGCCTGCCATCTGACATGTATGACACTGTTTTACGTACTGTTTGACGTTATTTACCATACCTGGCCAGTAGTAGTCTTGACGAATCCCATGGTAAGTCTTGTTGAAGCCGTAGTGGGAGAATGCTCCGTGGGCCAGGTGTAGAATAGTGGGCCGCAGGCTGGTGGGAATCACAAGTTGTTCGATGTTGGCCCAATCGTCCTCCTCCTTCAGTTTACTGGGTCTATATCTGCGGTAGAGCAAGTCGTTCTCTAGGAAGAACCCAGGAATACTGTCGGGTTGAGTCTCAGCCTGGAAAAACAATGGTGTTAAAGTAAGATCTTCCCTCTGCAACTTACGGAACTCCAACTTGGTCAGATGCGGGGGGAGTTTCTGAGGGTCTTGAGGGACAGCGGTAGCAGTAGAGTCAGCTGGCTGTGGACGTGCGGCTTGTGCACGGGTGGTCACGAGAACCGGAGGAGAAACTTCATCACTCTCTTGAACCTCTGCTGGAACATACTCAAGAATAGGGTTTATTGGCACAGAGTTACACACCTGGGGTTTGTCCATGACGATCAGGTTGGTCGGTTGCAGGTCTTCTGCCAAGTCGTTGCCTAGGAGAAGTTGCACTCCAGGCATGGGAAAAGGCTTTTCCCTGACGGCGACTTGGACTTCTCTGTTCACGTAGGGACAATCCAGGTGGACTCTGGCGAGAGGGTATGGAGTGGTAGCAGTGAGGTCAGTGATGAAGACTGTTTCCCCGGTGTAGACTATGTTGGGCACAGCCGACTTCAAGATGATCGATTGTAGAGCCGCTGTGTCCCTCAAGATCTTCAATTTGAAACGTCCCTCCGGATTTGAACCGTTGGCAGAGACAGTTCCAGTATACAGGTGGTTACTGAAAAGAGAAAGATCATTAACATTAACACCAACATTCATCACAGGCTTACCGGACTTAGGAGGAGTTGGTTTGGGTCTTTGTTGGTCAGTGGTTCCCTTGTATTGAGACTTACCACACTTGTCTATGGTATGTCCATAGAGTCTACAATACTTGCAGTACAGTTGTGAACCAGCTTGATCGGGGCTCACCTTCTCGTAACTGTACCACGACTTCTTACTGGAGGATGGTTCGGGTGTCAGCCGGTGGATGAGGCTGTAAGTGTCAGCCGACTTAGCACACTTCAGGTAGTCGGTTTCTTCTTTATCTGCTAAGTAGAGGCGGACAGGAGGTGGCACACGTCTCAAGAATTCTTCAACAAGCATCAGGTTGACGAGTTCTGTAAAAGTAGAGACATGTGCTGCTTCCAGCCATTTCATGAAATACCTCCGTTTCGTGTTAGCAAACTCAAGGAAGGTAGTGGTACTTGCCTTCAGGTGGTCACGGAATTTCCTTCTATAACTTTCTGTGGAAAGTAGGTAGGCGTCCAACACTGCTTGTTTCAGAGTGTAGTAGTCATTCTCAGACGCCAAAGTACTGAGTGTGACTGCAGCTCTACCTGCAAGATGGACTCTGAGAAGTGTGGCCCATTGGTCGACAGGCCAACTGAGTTGATTAGCAAGGGTTTCAAAGGTGGTGAAAAACACATCAACTTCTGCTTCTACAAAGGATGGCATTAACTTACTTGCATGTGATATATTAAAACTGACGGGAAGATTGGCAGTAGCTTGCTGGCGTTGAGTGAAGTGTGAAGTTTCCAAGGCGATTTCGCGTTGACGACACTCTAAAGCCAGAGTCGCTTGTTGCTTGTCATGTTCGCGTTGTATTTCCAACTCGCGTTGTTTTGTTTCAAGCTGTACTCTCTCACGTTCATGGAGCAAGGAGACCTCACGTTCGTGGAGGGCGAGTCCACGTTCGTGTTCTTCTCTCCTCAAAGCAGCTTCGCGTTCTTGTTCTTCCCTTCGTATGGCAGCTGCTTCTCTTTGCTGCTCACGTTCAATCTTGGCCAGCTCTAGTTTAAGTTTCATCGTTGCCAAGTCAGTTTTCTCTGCAATATAGTAAGTTTCATGAGTTTCAGAGTCTATCTTACCTTGCTCTAAATAGTAATCCAGCAACAGGTTGTGTAGGTCATTTTTGTTGGCTTGGTAGGGAACTTCTAGTTGATACTCATGTGCAAGAGTTTGTAATTCAGTCCTCTTGGCACGACTTAAAGTCCCTATTTCACCTGCTGGATTTGCACGGAAAGTTTGGAGACGAAACATGGTGAAATTAGCAAATAAAGGTACACGAATATTCAATAGTGAAATGTCAGAAACAGGACAACGTGGCAACTGGTACCTATCCTGTGTGATCTTTAACAATTAACGTTAAGTGAAAGATATTAAATGATTAAATTAAATCAAGGGCGCAGGAAATCTTGTACCCGGTACTCATGTAAGAGAATAAGGGCAAGAAAATCCTACTAACAAATGAAACAAAGTTTCGAAAACAAATGAAACAGTTAAATGCTTCAAAAGTAAAATTGGTAGTCCAAGGATGTAGGCATACCTTGCCAAGTCTCTATAGGACATAAAGCAAGTTTTTCCTACTGAATTTAATATGATACTTACAGAATTAGCGAACTTTTGTGCTCTGAAAAAATAAGCTAATTCCCTACCGTTGTATGTATCATCATCTCTGACTGACGTGTAGGGGTGCGAGGTGTCAACTTGTGACGAGAACTGCTGCTGAGGTCCCAATTCAGCAACTAAAGTTCGAGCTAGAGGAACTATGGCCCTCTTTGTCCTCCTACAGTCAGATTGCAGAAGATTGGGTACTCGGCCCGGGGCAGACCACAGTACCAGGGTACCAATATGATGATCTGTCAGAATGAGAAATATTCAAGGGACATAGATGGTAAATACGAGTAATAACAAGGAGGGAGAGATGACCAATTAAGAGTATGACTGAGGCCTACAGTCACCACGTAATCCAAAGTTGTCTCACCTTCACTATATGTTACTCTCGTAATGCACAATACACCGCACCTTATAAAAAATGAAATTGAATATGAAAAATAGTAAAGCTACGTTAACAAAGTTAAATACGCTTACCATAAATTACCACTTGGCACCAGTACCTGAGTGAAGCTCCTAGGACAGGCCCCCATATAACTTGTGACGGTAACGCGTTGGTGTTCGGCTGTTTAAGGCTAGGGGTATGGCCTCGTCACATAGTTATAAAAAAAAATAGAAAAAACTGGAACTTCGTCTGTGGTAAGGTAAGGAGAAGACACACAAAACACAAGTAAACTTTAACAATGAAATTTTAATTACGTTAATTAAATCAAAACATGAATAAAATGCACAAACAAATTCTTATAATAAAATCAATCAAAATAATAAGAATACTTAAATGACACAATGAAAAGTTACGTTAAGACAAAATAACAAGAAGTGCAATATACAAGTAAATGGGAGGTGCTGGAATATTGGCTTAAGCTACCACTTCCCTCAGTACACGCTAGCGTCTAGCCGGGAGGAGTGGTAACAACGAGAGCACTGAACATTCTGAGGTAGGAGGTTGGGGCGACCCCAGACATCAAGTAGTATGGGGGGGCGAGTGCAGGTGCAGCCAGACCGGCGACCAATCAGCGGAGCCGGTAGCGATCAACATGTAGTTTGGTGGTTTGAGTCCGAACAGGTGGCTGGCTGCATATGTTTTGCTCACCCTGGCAAGCCTTGCTGGTGTTGTTGTTGTTGTTGGACATGTCTTCCATAGTCGTTTTATATAATTTCAACGACGTGTTTGTGGAGGGAAGAGCAGGCTCAATCTCTTGAAGGAGATTATTGTCACACTATGTTAACACTAAATTGTGTTAAACCTCCTCATCACAATCGACTTGAGAATGGTCCAGGACGGACCGAAACGTCGTCGTCCCTTCAATTTCTAGTGTGTGGTCTGGTCAACTAAATTGTGTTAGTTCCTACAAGTATAACTATGTTTTTAATTTTATTTGTATTTAAAGGGATTGACATAAAATATTCATTTCATCTCAGAAATACAGTGAAAATGATATTAAAAGTAATAATGATGAAGTCAAAAGAAATCTGTTGGAGCTGAATGTGACAAAGGCTGTTGGGCCCTGACAAAATATACGAACATAAGAATCAAGGTAACTGCAGATAGCCTATTGGCCGATACGAGGCAGCTCCTATTTATATCCACCCAAATTCATTCACACACACACATATATATATATATATATATATATATATATATATATATATATATATATATATATATATATATATATATATATATATGTATGTCTAACCTACGCTTGAAACAATCAAGGGATCATACTTCTATTATGTTACGCGGTAATTGGTTCCACAAATCAACAACCCTGTTACCGAACCAGTATTTACCCAGGTCTTTCCTAAATTTAAACTTATCCAATCTTTCGTGTTCTATATCTGATACCTTTAAAACTCTATTAATATCCCCTTTGTTGTGAACATTTATCCCATGTACACCTCTATCATGTCACCCCAAATTCTTCGCCTTTCTAGAGAATGTAAATTAAGCTTTATTAATCTTTCTTCATGTGACAGGTTTGCGGGATTAACTTTGTCATTCTACGCTAGATGCGTCCTAGTGAATTTATATCAATTCTATAGTACGGCGACCAAAACTGAACTGCATAACTAAATGGGGCGTAACCAGAGCAAGATATAGCTGAAGAATAACACCATATGTTTTGTTACTAACACTTCGAGAAATAAATCCCAGTGTCCTATTTGCCTTATTACGAACATTTATGCATTGATTTTTTTGGTTTTAAATTCTTACTAAATCATAACTCGCTCAAATCCCTTTCGCAATCTCAACACCATCTAGCTCGTATGGTGTAACTCTACCATCATTATCTAACCTCAAAATCTTACATTTGTCAGCATTATCTCACCATGGATACTAAAAGAGGGTGCTAGAGGCACCTTGGGACATATACATGCTAGATGCACCTTGGAACATATACACGCTAGAGGCACCTTGGAACATATACATGCTAGAGGCACCTTGGAACATATACATGCTAGAGGCACCTTGGGACATATACACGCTAGAGGCACCTTGGAACATATACACGCTAGAGGCACCTTGGGACATATACATGCTAGATGCACCTTGGAACATATACATGCTAGAGGCACCTTGGGACATATACACGCTAGAGGCACCTTGGAACATATACATGCTAGAGGCACCTTGGAACATATACATGCTAGAGGCACCTTGGAACATATACATGCTAGAGGCACCTTGGAACATATACATGCTAGAGGCACCTTGTGACATATACACGCTAGAGGCACCTTGGAACATATACATGCTAGAGGCACCTTGGAACATATACACGCTAGAGGCACCTTGGGACATATACATGCTAGAGAGGCACCTTGGGACATATACACGCTAGAGGCACCTTGGGACATATACATGCTAGAGAGGCACCTTGGGACATATACATGCTAGAGGCACCTTGGAACATATACACGCTAGAGGCACCTTGGAACATATACACGCTAGAGGCACCTTGGAACATATACACGCTAGAGGCACCTTGGAACATATACATGCTAGAGAGGCACCTTGGGACATATACACGCTAGAGGCACCTTGGGACATATACATGCTAGAGGCACCTAGGAACATATACACGTTAGAGGCACCTTGGGACATATACATGCTAGAGGCACCTTGGAACATATACATGCTAGAGAGGCACCTTGGAACATATACACGCTAGAGGCACCTTGGAACATATACATGCTAGAGAGGCACCTTGGAACATATACACGCTAGAGGCACCTTGGAACATATACACGCTAGAGGCACCTTGGAACATATACATGCTAGAGAGGCACCTTGGAACATATACACGCTAGAGGCACCTTGGAACATATACACGCTAGAGGCACCTTGGGACATATACACGTTAGAGGCACCTTGGGACATATACATGCTAGAGAGGCACCTTGGAACATATACACGCTAGAGGCACCTTGGGACATATACACGTTAGAGGCACCTTGGAACATATACATGCTAGAGGCACCTTGGGACATATACATGATAGAGAGGCACCTTGGAACATATACACGCTAGAGGCACCTTGGAACATATACACGCTAGAGGCACCTTGGGACATATACACGTTAGAGGCACCTTGGAAAACATACACACGCTAGAGGCACCTTGGAAAACATACACACGCTAGAGGCACCTTGGAAAACATACACACGCTAGAGGCACCTTGGAAAACATACACACGCTAGAGGCACCTTGGAAAACATACACACGCTAGAGGCACCTTGGAAAACATACACACGCTAGAGGTACCTTGGACCCCATATATACGGAGCGTCAGGGAACAGACACATGGAGTCCAGCGACTGTTCCGACGACAGTCCTCCCTCCCCAACGCCAACATGGCCGGGTGTCATGCCGGGATTATGGGGCTAGTGTTTCACAATGACTTAAAACTATCCAAACACGGCATGATTCACCCTGTCAACACACCCGGTAATGGCCAAAACTTACTTCCCCTCTCACGATATGGGACGCTGCGCGCCTCAGTATTTTTCGTTATCACGTTTATTCGTTATATCACGTTAATGTCATATTCTAATTAAATAGTCTAAGTTCAGCTATCTCAGAACAAAAAGTTCAGTCACGCGGATTAAGGGGAGTTAGTAGTGGACTTACCTGGCACAGGAGTGGGGCTGTAATTGTTTACATAAAGTTTCTGTTTTTATATTCTACTTATATTAAGTTTATATGTTATTTTTATACTATATTTATAAGTATTTTTCGTTAAGTTATTTAATAAGTCCTAAATAATGACCCCAAACCTAAATTTGGTAACTGAAATTACCTTTGAGAGTTTATATTAATCTACAAACTATGCACTGGGTCTTGGAGGGGATGGGGAGGGGGGTCCTGTAGAGTACTCTAGTGTCTTGTCTTCCTTCCGGTACAGGTCTTGGAGACGCGTGGGGAGCGGCGCCCCCGCAGACTAATCCTCGCGAAGCGGCCATTAAGGAACTGGGCTCACACCTTTTACAGGTAAGACAGTCATTAAGGAACTGGGCTCACACCTTTTACAGGTAAGACAGTCATTAAGGAACTGGGCTCACACCTTTTACAGGTAAGACAGTCATTAAGGAACTGGGCTCACACCTTTTACAGGTAAGACAGTCATTAAGGAACTGGGCTCACACCTTTTACAGGCAAGACAGTCATTAAGGAACTGGGCTCACACCTTTTACAGGTAAGACAGTCATTAAGGAACTGGACTCATACTTGCTACAGGTAAGGCAGTCATTATTAACCGAGGGTTATTAATACTACCACAATAACATACCATTCAACAAGTATACTTATATATACACTGAGAAATGTGGTATACCTCACTGTTAGTGTCCTCGACTGCGTCCCAAAATTTATTTACTTTGAATTTGGAACAAATCTGCCTTAAAACTTAATTATATTCTGTAAACTTTAAATAATTTCTAAAATCTGTAAATAATTTCTAAACAGCCTTAAATCATTTCTAAATTTTTTTAAATAATTTATGAAAAAAAGTTTGATTAATTATAATGAACCTGAAATATATACTATAATTCAGGCCTACTGGCTGTTTATATATATATATACATACATATGTATATATACATATACATATATATACATATATATGTATGGATACATACAGTGAGAAATGTTCTCCACGCCTCCGTGAGTATACACTACTTTGTATAACAAGTTTACATTTGGTGTTAAAGTATGCTAGATAGTATTTAGTTGCTAGTGATTCATATATCATGCTTCAGAGGTTGATAAACCTTAATTATAACATTAAATGACGTACTACTGTTGGTTTATACTAAGTAATTTCTGTTTATGAAAGTAGTGTATTTATTTGTCAAGTTTATCAGCTTTATAATATTTACGTTTTGAGTAAATTATTAAATTTACAATAAATAGTTCGTTTTACAATAAATAATTCGTTTTTACTTAATTAATCCAACTTAACAGTGATAACAGCATAACATATTTAGAGGTATACCATTATAATATCGCTAAAATTATATCTTTTTTTTTTTTTAGCAAGAATTGAGTTATAGTTACTTCTATAACAAGAATAGTGGAAATAAGATAAAAAAATATCACATTTAAGAACCTTAAATAGAATTCTTTAAGGTTGATGTTGTCATGTGTAGAGTTGCTGGTGGCGGCACTGTGATTCTCTCTCTCTCTCTCTCTCCTCTCTGTCTCTCTCTCCTCTCTCTCTCTCTCTCTCTCTCTCTCTCTCTCTCTCTCTCTCTCTCTCTCTCTCTCTCTCTCTCTCTCTCTCTCTCTCTCTCTCTCTCTCTCTCTCTGTCTGTCTGTCTGTCTCTCTCTCTCTCTCTCTCTCTCTCTCTCTCTCTCTCTCTCTCTCTCTCTCTCTCTCTCTCTCTCTCCTCTCCTCTCCTCTCCTCTCCTCTCCTCTCTCTCTCTCTCTCTCTCTCTCTCTCTCTCTCTCTCTCTCTCTCTCTCTCTCTCTCTCTCTCTCTCTCTCTCTCTCCTCTCTCTCTCTCTCTCTCTCTCTCTCTCTCTCTCTCTCTCTCTCTCTCTCTCTCTCTCTCTCTCTCTCTCTCTCTCTCTCTCTCTCTCTGTCTCTCTCTCTCTCTCTCTCTCCTCTCCTCTCCTCTCCTCTCCTCTCCTCTCTCTCTCTCTCTCTCTCTCTCTCTCTCTCTCTCTCTCTCTCTCTCTCTCTCTCTCTCTCTCTCTCTCTCTCTCTCTCTCTCTCTCTCTCTCTCTCTCTCTCCTCTCTCTCTCTCTCTCCTCTCTCTCTCTCTCTCCTCTCTCTCTCTCTCTCTCTCTCTCTCTCTCTCTCTCTCTCTCTCTCTCTCTCTCTCTCTCTCTCTCTCTCTCCTCTCTCTCTCTCTCTCTCTCTCTCTCTCTCTCTCTCTCTCTCTCTCTCCTCTCCTCTCCTCTCCTCTCCTCTCTCTCTCTCTCTCTCTCTCTCTCTCTCTCTCTCTCTCTCTCTCTCTCTCCTCTCTCTCTCTCTCTCCTCTCTCTCTCTCTCTCTCTCTCTCTCTCTCTCTCTCTCTCTCTCTCTCTCTCTCTCTCTCTCTCTCTCTCTCTCTCTCTCTCTCCTCTCTCTCTCTCTCTCTCTCTCTCTCTCTCTCTCTCTCTCTCTCTCTCTCTCTCTCTCTCTCTCTCTCTCTCTCTCTCTCTCTCTCTCTCTCTCTCTGTCTCTCTCTCTCTCTCTCTCTCTCTCTCTCTCTCTGTCTCTCTCTCTCTGTCTGCCTGTCTCTCTCTCTCTCTCTCTCTCTCTCTCTCTCTCTCTCTCTCTCTCTCTCTCTCTCTCTCTCTCTCTCTCTCTCTCTCTCTCTCTCTCTCTCTCTCTCTCTCTCTGACTCTTTGTACTATTTCCACTTTCCGCTCTTTGCTTGGCATCTTTTTCTTGTCTACTGTTCTTCCCTCGGTTTTGGCCTCTTGTTCCCTAGTCCCTAGATCACTGTATATCCCTGTCTCCCCCTGACCCTTATGTCTCCCCTCATTCTCCTCTTTGCAGCCCCTCATTCTTCCCTCACATTTCCTTCATCTTTCCTCACAACACACTATTCCCAACGCATCGTTCCTCACTCACCCCTCACCTGTTTCTCCTCACCATTCTCGTCCCAACTCTCTGTCTCCTCATTCGCCTTTCTCTTCACTTTCCCCCCCTCTCTCTTCCTTCATTTTCACCTCACTTTCCTCTCACTCTTCCCTCACTATACCCTCACCCTTCCCTCACTCCCTCCCCTCGGTTTCTGGTGCGTGCTTAAGTGGACCCACTAAGAATATTTTGCCTAATTAGCCGATCACAAGAAACGAGGAATGAGGAGATGGAGTGGACGTGGAGGATGAGGGGGGGGGGTGTGAGGGAAGAAAAGGGGTGAGGGAAGGAGAGAGTGAGGGGAAAGAGATATTTTTAAATTAAAGTAAATATAGAGTAAGGGAGGATAGGACAAAGACAGAGAGAGACATAGAAGGTAGGAAAGGGGACGGGTGAGATGGAAGAGTAGAGAGGGGTCCGAGTGGGAGAGAATACAGAAAGGGAACATTGAAAGAGAGAAAGAAACGTCAGCAAATAATGAAGGGAGGAATGCAAATGAACCGAGAGGATTTGTGGAAGAAGACATGAGAATAGGAAAAGGGCAAAGAGAAAAATGAAGGAGAAGGGAGGAAATATGAGGAGAAATGAAAGAAAATATGAGGGAGAGAGAGAGAGAGAGAGAGAGAGAGAGAGAGAGAGAGAGAGAGAGAGAGAGAGAGAGAGAGAGAGAGAGAGAGAGAGAGAGAGAGAGAGAGAGCAATAATATCACCCAACAAACCACACATAAGAAAATGTCTAGACAGTTGAGTCATTATACAGGTATCATGTCTTATGCCCGACAAGCACACTAGCTAAGACACACCAATCTTTGAACACTACAGAACACAGCACCGAGCACAGACACGGTGTTCTTGTGCCCCTCTATAGACATCTAAGACCAGCTCGAATAAAAATATACCTGAATGTATGTTTTATTTCTTATTTTTCGCAGACGCTAGACGGTTTCATCTTCGTGGTGGCTCCAGATGGGAAGATTATGTACATATCGGAAACTGCTTCAGTGCATCTCGGCTTGTCCCAGGTGAGTACCTTGATGTCAAACAAGATGCTCTTGTCAAGTCCTTGCGAATACGACTAATTGTGTTAAGGCCAGATTTTTTTTTTTTTTTACTTCTGGTAAGCCTATAGTACCAGGTCCTTGACCCTGTAAGTACATCTAGGTGAGTAATACATACACACAGTCCCACACGTTTGGGGGGTCTGGTAGCTGAGTGGACGGGACTCTAAATCCTGGGGCCCGGGTTCGATTCCCGGATTGGGCAGAGTTTCTTTCACCCTGATGCCCCCTGTTACCTAGCAGTAAATAGGTATCTGGGGGTTAAGACAGTTGTTATGGGATGCTTCCTGGGGGATGGGTGGGTGGGGAAATTTTGTTTAGCTAGTTAGTAGTTGGTAACAGTTGATTGACAGTTGAGAGGCGGGCCGAAAGAGCAGAGCTCAACCCTCGCAAGCACAACTAGGTGAATACACAGTTGGAGAGAATCTGTCGGGGATTTCTTGAAAGAACTACGCCTTCGTGAGGCTGAAAGAGATTTGGTACAAGTGCTCAGGCTGGGGTCATATACTGTATGATGCGAAAACAGGAAAACTAGACCACTGAAGCTGATATTTACAAATGAAGCAGCTCCAAGATTACTAATGAATCAAAAAAGTGGTTTCAGAACAATAATGGGATATGAGAGGGTCTACTTAGAAAACGACATGATCAAGTAGTAAATAAAAGTAAAGATAGAACAAAGAAGGGACAGGGCAGAGAAAAGGAATGAAAGAAGGGGGAGAAGAGAGCGAGATAAAAGACAGAAAACACCACATCTCCGACAAGAAAACACAAGAGCAACACAGCCACATAGAAGCAATACAGTGCAAGAACAATGGCCGCATTATGAATAGACAGCCAGAACCTCAGGTAGAAGGAATTTTCCCCAGGGCTTGACAAAGGAAAAATACCAGAACACCTCCAGTTCCTTCCCCAGACCAAATCTGCCAGAACTCCATATTCCTCCCATCCCAGGAGCACCAATTCCCCTCTGCCATCGATCACGCAACCCACCGACAACCAGTTGCCACCCACTGATCATCAACCAGCACTCAACCCCCACTCAACCCCCCAAGCCTCACAAATCCTACTGCATCACACCCATACTCCAGCCCAGTGCCCCACCAACATCCACCCTTTCCTCTCTTCCATATCCCAAATCCGTTCCCCTCCCTAACAATTAACCCGAACCTAACCTAAATTACATACCTAGACTGGAAGCAAACAGCTCAGAGAAGAGGACAATAGTGAAGACACTGAAGATCTATTATACATGCTGATGGTCTGACAAATAAAGCAAGTGAACTCAAAGAAAGAATTAAGGAAATAAATCCTGATGTTATAACATTAGTGAAGATCAAACTAACTGGGATGTTTAACAATGTAATAATCCCAAGGGGAATTACCAGATAATGAGAAGTGACAAGCTTGAGAGAGGTGCAGGCGATGAGTCACAATAACATGGCTAAATTATGTTGACCAGACCACACACTAGAAGGTGAAGGGACGACGACGTATCGGTCCGTCCTGGACCATTCTCAAGTCCAGGGGGACTTGAGAATGGTCCAGGACGGACCGAAACGTCATTGAGAAAGGTGGTGTGGCGCTGTTAGTAAAAAAGAAACTGACTCTACGAGGGCCGTTCCTTCTTACGGGCTATTCATGCCCGTGCCACCTCTTGGGTGGCTTAATCTTTATCAATCAATCAATCGAGGGCCGTTCTTTGGAGGTGGCGAACAACTGTAAAGACCGCATTGTGGAAATGATTGTTGGATGGAGGGAAAGTGGTTGTAAATGTTGTCTATAACCAGTGAAGGGGTTCCCTTGAGGGGTTCACTCACACCCACCGAGCAGTGTTAGTGGATAGAGGATATAGGGCTCCAGGGGGTGGGTGGGCGGCGGCGGCGGCGGGCTCCAGGGGGTGGGTGGGCGGCGGCGGCGGCGGGCAGGAGTGGGTGGGTGGGCGGCGGCGGCGGGCAGGAGTGGGTGGGTGGGCGGCGGCGGCGGCGGCCAGGAGTGGGTGGGTGGGCGGCGGCGGCGGCGGGCAGGAGTGGGTGGGTGGGCGGCGGCGGCGGGCAGGAGTGGGTGGCGGCGGCGGGCAGGAGTGGGTGGGTGGGCGGCGGCGGCGGCGGGCAGGAGTGGGTGGGTGGGCGGCGGCGGGCAGGAGTGGGTGGGATCGTTTGCACCTGGGCGTGCTAAAGCGCCCTGCGCGCCCTCTACTTCCCCTCCGACCAAACACTTTTACCGCTTAAACAAATTTATTTCTTGCGGTAATTGGCTCATGTATCAGGGGGCCGCTTCCGGCACGATTATTAGCGTTACAGGGTCGTTCCCGAGTGGCTTCTATGCCAGGGAGTTTTCACTCGGTGAATATTGGGGAGGATTTACTGGGCGCAATTCCTTAACTGTAGCCTCTGTTTAACGCAACAGTAAAATGTGTACTTGGATGAAAAAACGATTCTTCGCGGCAGGGGATCGTATTCCAGGGACCTGCCCGAAACGCTACGCGTACTAGTGGCTGTACAAGAATGTAACAACTCTTGTATATATCTCAAAAAAAAAAATAATAATAATAGTTGACAAGCGATAATTCATACACCTAGTGTATAAACCTAGGGGGTCTGTGTATACACAAACTTCTGCACTACATTCATACATCTTCATCATCCAGCATCTTCATCATCCATTCATACATCTGATCATCCAGCATCTTCCTGCTGGATGATCAGTAAGCATTGTTATTGTTTTAGATTTAGCTACTCATAACGAAATGCCCATGTAGCACGGGCTATGGCGAGCCCGTCAGTAAGCAGTTGTGGTACCCCCCTTATTAAACTTCCAGAAATTGCATACTATTAAGGCCAACACCAGACTTATACATAAACGTGGGCTAAGTAAACTGAGAGGTGAACCCTGATGGAAATACACTAGAGTTTACATTTAGCCCTGGATAGTGTCCAAGACATTATGCCTGCTGGTTGGGTAGTTAAGCACTTGTGTTGTAATAACCCTCCACAGGTGTTTAGAGGTCTTCAGTTCAACACCATCTTAAAATGGAATTTAACAAAGGGAACACGTTTTAGTCAAGTAGTCGTCTTTTGTTTTTCTCCGTCAACAAATTCGTGTTTTTGTGAACACTACAATTCGTCTTTTGTTGTGTTTGTATGTCAAAGTCGGTAGAGAAATGAGCTGAGACTCACCCGGTACTTCTGAAAACCGGTTCTGTTTACCCCACACGAAACCGGTTCTGTTTATCCCACACGAAACCGGTTCTGTTTATCCCACACGAAACCGGTTCTGTTTATCCCACACGAAACCGGTTCTGTTTACCCCACACGAAACCGGTTCTGTTTACCCTACACGAAACCGGTTCTCTTTACCCCACACGAAACCGGTTCTGTCTTTACCCCACACGAAACCGGTTCTGTTTACCCCACACGAAACCGGTTCTGTCTTTACCCTACATAATGGAGCAAATTATTTAACATGAAATAAAAGGGAAAAAAGTTGCCTATTAAATCTACGGTTCCCTCAAACACCAAGGTTGTTGTGTATTGGGATCCTGGCCAGAACTGTTCGTTGTTTGTAGCTCTACCGTCCACACTTGGGCTGGACGGTAGAGCGACGGTCTCCCGTCATGCAGGTCGGCGTTCGATCCCCGATCGTTCACAAGTGGTTGGGCACCATTCCTTCCCGCCGTCCCATCCCAAATCCTTATCCTGACCCCCCTCCCAGTGCTTTATACTCTAATGGCTTGGCGCTTTCTCCTGATAGTCCCTTTCTTTGCTGCTACTTCTGCTCCTGCTGCCACTACGACTGCTACAACCCCTGCTTCATCTACTGCTGCTGCTGCTGCTGTATCTGCTGTTTGCTTATACTGCTATTCTTGCTTACTCTGCAGGGGTCTCTCCCCAGCCGGCGGGGTGGGGGGGGGGGGGGAATTCGAGCAGGGTTGGATTGTTGTGGTGTGGAGATGGGTGGGGTTACGTGTACACCATCCCCAACACACACACACACAGTTAAAAAAGTTGGAGCAACAGGCAGGAGTAAAAGGGAAGGTGCTCCAGTGGATAAGGGAGTACTTAAGCAACAGGAAACAGCGAGTAACGGTGAGGGGGAAGACATCAGAGTGGCGAGATGTCACCAGCGGAGTCCCACAGGGCTCAGTACTTGGACCCATCCTGTTTCTAATATATGTGAACGATCTTCCAGAGGGTATAGACTCATTCCTCTCGATGTTTGCTGATGATGCAAAAATTATGAGAAGAATCAAGACGGATGAAGATAGACAGAGACTACAGGATGACCTGGATAAACTGGAGGAATGGTCTAGAAAATGGCTGCTGAAGTTCAACTCTGGAAAGTGTAAGGTGATGAAATTAGGCGAAGGGAGCAGGAGGCTGAACACAAGGTATCATCTGGGAGGGGAAATCCTGCAAGAATCAAATAGAGAGAAGGATCTGGGGGTTGATATCACACCGAACCTGTCCCCAGAGGCCCACATCAAAAGAATATCATCAGCGGCATAAGTTAGACTGGCCAACATAAGAACTGCCTTCAGAAACTTGTGTAAGGAATCTTTCAGAACCCTGTATACCACTTATGTAAGACCAATCCTGGAGTATGCAGCTCCAGCCTGGAGTCCATACCTAGTTAAACACAAGACAAAGTTAGAGAAGATTCAGCGGTATGCCACCAGGCTCGTCCCGGAACTGAGAGGATTGAGCTACGAGGAAAGGCTAAAGGAGCTGAACCTCACATCCCTGGAAAACAGAAGAGTAAGGGGAGACATGATAACCACCTACAAAATTCTCAGGGGAATTGACAGGGTGGACAAAGACAAACTCTTCAGCACGGGTGGGACACGAACAAGGGGACACAGGTGGAAACTTAGTACCCAGATGAGCCACAGAGACGTTAGAAAGAATTATTTCAGTGTCAGAGTAGTTAATAAATGGAATGCACTAGGAAGTGATGTGGTGGAGGCTGACTCCATACACAGTTTCAAATGTAGATATGATAGAGCCCAGTAGGCTCAGGAATCTGTACACCAGTTGATTGACAGTTGAGAGGCGGGACCAAAGAGCCAAAGCTCAACCCCCGCAAGCACAATTAGGTGAGTACACACACACACACACACACACACACACACACACACACACACACACACACACACACACACACACACACCCTACGACTCCCCTACACCTGCTGCCTCCTGTGATCCACCCCCCGCCCCCTTCCCCATTCACACACTCATTTACACCCCCCCCCCACACACTATATAATGAATATAATGGTGTAGTGGTCTTAGGCGTTGCTTGAGAGTACCCAGAGCATAGGTTCGAATCCTCTTTATGTCGTGGCCTAGTCGACTAAGGCGCATCTGGGGTCATCCTGGGCATAAGTTCGAACCCTCATCACGGCCCTTGTGGACTTGTTCACAGGAGGAGAGGTAGTAATGGGACACAGCAGAGCACTGAGAACAAGGAAGTGGCTGGAGGTGAACAAAGAACACAGGGAGAGAGAGAGAGAGAGAGAGAGAGAGAGAGAGAGAGAGAGAGAGAGAGAGAGAGAGAGAGAGAGAGAGAGAGAGAGAGAGAGAGAGAGAGAGAGAGAGAAGATGGGCAGAGATGCTGAGAGATGTAAGACCCCAAATAATTTCACTCTTCCCCAGTTCCCCCCCCCCCAAGTCCCCCCCCCCCCTTAAACTGGTCAGCCTCACCAGGTAACAACCTGATTTAAGGAATAGTTTGGTGGCACCATCCCACACCCAACCATCCTGGCCGACCTCACAAGCCACAATCTACCAAGATCCAACAGCACTCCTTCAGACAATGTTTAAGGATCTGGTGGTGGAGTGATGGTTAGCATGCTGGACTGCCACTTGGTGGGCCAGGGTTCGATGCTTCATGGGAGAAGTAGTCAATTTGTTCGACAGAAAAAAAGAGGGGATATGATCACTACGTACAAAATAGTAACAGGAATCGATAACATTGATTAGGGAAGAATTCCTGAGACTTGGAACTTCAAGAACAAGAGGTCATAGATTTAAACTAGCTAAATAAAGATGCCGAAGAAATATAAGAAAATTCACTTTCGTAAACAGAGTGGTTGATGGTTGGAACAAGTTAGGTGAGAAGGTGGTAGAGGCCAAGACCGTCAGTAGTTTCAAA
>NC_091241.1:6685788-6690788 GCF_040958095.1 Procambarus clarkii | reverse complement strand
CTCACTCTCTCTCACTCTCACACCCCAACCATGCTAGCTGCTCTATTGCTCTTTGACATGGCTCTACTGCTTTACTTAACTACACCACACTGCTGGGATCTCCTCTACCTGCGTTATTGGCTACAGTCTTCCTGACTGTGTCAGTCTACCTCCCTAGGAACAGTCAGAGACTCCTCAGGTTTCTCTTGTTGACAGTGTTGGTGCCCCAACCCACTGAGGAGTAGAGGCGCCAGGCGCCCCAACCCACTGAGAAGTAGAGATACCAGGCGCCCCAACCCACTGAGGAGTAGAGGCGCCAGGCGCCCCAACCCACTGAGGAGTAGAGATACCAGGCGCCCCAACCCACTGAGGAGTAGAGATACCAGGCGCCCCAACCCACTGAGGAGTAGAGATACCAGGCGCCCCAACCCACTGAGGAGTAGAGATACCAGGCGCCCCAACCCACTGAGGAGTAGAGATACCAGGCGCCCCAACCCACTGAGGAGTAGAGATACCAGGCGCCCCAACCCACTGAGGAGTAGAGATACCAGGCGCCCCAACCCACTGAGGAGTAGAGATACCAGGCGCCCCAACCCACTGAGGAGTAGAGGCGCCAGGCGCCCCAACCCACTGAGGAGTAGAGATACCAGGCGCCCCAACCCACTGAGGAGTAGAGATACCAGGCGCCCCAACCCACTGAGGAGTAGAGATACCAGGCGCCCCAACCCACTGAGGAGTAGAGATACCAGGCGCCCCAACCCACTGAGGAGTAGAGGCGCCAGGCGCCCCAACCCACTGAGGAGTAGAGATACCAGGCGCCCCAACCCACTGAGGAGTAGAGGCGCCAGGCGCCCCAACCCACTGAGGAGTAGAGATACCAGGCGCCCCAACCCACTGAGGAGTAGAGATACCAGGCGCCCCAACCCACTGAGGAGTAGAGATACCAGGCGCCCCAACCCACTGAGGAGTAGAGGCGCCAGGCGCCCCAACCCACTGAGGAGTAGAGATACCAGGCGCCCCAACCCACTGAGGAGTAGAGGCGCCAGGCGCCCCAACCCACTGAGAAGTTGGGGGCACTCATTCAACTGGGCTCAGCCTGTATATACTAGTTAGCACTGACGGTAATTAACAAATATACTTATTTGACAAGCCGTCGGCTTCCTGTCCTCAACGAGGCCACTAGTGTCAGTGGCCCTCAGGTAAATTACTGGACTAATGGACAGATATAATCGGTAAAATATATAAGTAAAAATACCGAGGTATTTTATAAAGGGGCAAATATGTATTACTGAAATTGTGTATATATCTGTTTATGTAATTTATTCAGACTTGTAGGTTCTCTTAAAGGCTTCATTTCTCTGCCAGTCTGTCTGTCGCTCAGTGACTGTATCGTCCGGTCATTCATTAGGAGCACAGTTTGCAAGGTAACTGTGCAGTATTCCAGTTAGTCGACCAGTTTTTCCCAAGTCAGTCACTTTAACGGCAACAGTTAACCGGAAACCTGAGTGATCCAGTAAATCCCAGTTACTTGGTAACCAGTCAATAGGCTCACGCTGTCTGTCATTTACTCATACCAAGTCATAGAGCAACCATCTGTTAAACCAGTCATCCAGTTATTCACTCATTCGCCCAATCCCCCCAGTCACTTGTTCACCCAGTCGCCCAGTGACCCAGTCCATACAAATCATTCGGCCCCCCCCCCGCTCCCCCCGTGACCATGAACATCTGCAGACAGTCACTGAACAGTTAGTGTTCCAGTTACCTCCAGCTCACTCCGTTTTCTGAGCGAATTCTCACTTGCCTTTCCTCGTCTCTACTGTCTATCTCAGCATTCCCCGCCTTTCTCCTCACCCCTTAGCATTCCCTTTCCTCCCCCACCCCTTAGGATACCCTTCCTCCCCCAACCCCTTAGGATCCCCCCCCCTTTCTCCTTCCCCCCCACACACCCCTCCAGGGAACCCCCAAACCCTCCAGGATAACCCCACCGTCTCCCCCATACCCCAACATTCCCCTATTCCTAACCCCTACTTCTCTTCCCCACTTCTCCTCCCCACTTCTCCCCTCTCCCCCCACCCATTACCCACCACAACAAACGCCACTAATCATTCGTGTTTCCACAGGTAAGCCGGATGGAGAGCGATTAAAAAACCGTACACAGCCGGCCCGAGGCGGCTTGCAGGTAAGAATGTGAGATATTGTTGGCGGGGCTCGGGGTATACCGCCGCTCTTCACCTCTAGTTTACCTCTAGTTGATTTTCCAGTGGGTTTGTGTTCTGCTTTGGTTGTCCGCTTGATCCGGAAATTCCTGCAGGAACTTATCGTGTTCTCTCTGGAAAGATCGCAACTATAATGGAATTGTAGAACAGAACAGGAACAGAACATTGTTCTGGCCGTGTGTGTTCTGCTTGCTGGTCGGCGGAGGTTGAAGAGTCAGGTCAGTACACACAAATATGTAACATGAATGACTTGTTCCTTCTTGACTCACTATCGGGGAATCCAGGGTTCGAATCCCGGTCGGCCAGGGCTGTTGGTATCGTTTTCTATCACTCAATGCCCCTATTCACCTAGCAGTAAATAGGTATCCAGGAGTTAGGAACCGGTGATGTTCACTCTGTGTTCACTCATTGTGAACTACTCCGGAAAGATGCTTAAACCGCATCTGGAACAACGTGTGGTTTACCTGTGGATGGTTCCAAGAGTAGTTAAGTCATGGTTGAGGTCAGGTTGACCTTAGTGATTAACTGGTCAGTAAGACTGTTGCTTCCAGCATGCTGCTAACATAGTCTAATTGATCAAGTTAACTCTAGGCAATCATGACCGGGCTTGAGCAGAAATAGCTCTCGAAACTGATTACAGGTAAAGTACAGGTACAGGCCGCTGGCCCACATGACTTGCCACCAGCAGACTGATGCAGTATCTAATGTCGAACTAAACCAGGTCGTGGGTCAGGATACAACGAAGTACTCCACTGACGAAACCTGTGCATCTTTGCTCTATCTTTAAACTATATAAACATGAGAGGTCCGCGATTGTTCAACATCCTCCCAGCGAGTATAAGACATATTGCCGGAACAACCGTGGACATCTACAAGAGAAACCTAGATTGTTTTCTTCAGGGAGTGCCGGACCAACCGGGCTGTGGTGGGTATGTGGGCCTGCGGGCCGCTCCAAGCAACAGCCTGGTGGACCAAACTCTCACAAGTAAAGCCTGGCCTCGGGCCGGGCTTGGGGAGTAGAAGAACTCCCAGAACCCCATCAACCAGGTATCAAACAGGTGGTTTGATACCTGCAAACAGGTATCAAACAAGTGATCCCAAGCATCGTGTACAGGTGATAGGAACCCACCCGTTTCCGTCCTTGCCGGGGATTGGACCCGAGCTTCTTGATTATGAGCCAGACATATGATATGTCTCCGGCCTTGTGGTGGTGACGATAGTTAAACTGTTCTACTGCTGGTTCTACGCCGGCAGTTAATTATTATGTGGAATATCCCAATTTTTTTTAGTAATACAGTGTCATTCACACGTATTGGCACCAGTCAGGGTCTAAGCTGGGTGTAAGGGTCTAATTGTGCTGGTGGGCTGTGGAGTTTCGGCTCTTTGGTCCCGCCTCTCAACTGCTAATCAACCGGTGAACAGGTTCTTGAGCCTACTGGGCTCCGTCATATGAACATTCGAAACTGTGTATAGAGTCAGCCTCCACCACATCACTGCCTAATGCCTCCTCCATTTATTTACTGTGTGTGCCGCCTGTGCTTGCCTGTGCGTGCTCACCTAGCATTCGCTCGTCTGTGGATGGTGTGTATATCTGTGATCTACCTGTGTGTGTGTTTGATGGTGTGTGTGTGTTTGGTGAAGTGCGTACATGCGTGTTGTGTGGTTGTGGAGGAGCGGGTGTGTCTGGGAGCGGCCACCAGTCATGGGAGCTGCTGCTGGTGCTGGGATCGTCTCCACCTTATCGTCTGGCGATTTCCTGTTGCTTGGTGTGAACCCCGGCCTCCTTCCTCCTCCATCCTGCATCTTCTTTGTCCATACCCTTCCTGCCTTATTCTCTCTCTCTCTCTCTCTCTCTCTCTCTCTCTCTCTGTCTGTCTGTCTGTCTGTCTGTCTGTCTGTCTGTCTGTCTGTCTGTCTGTCTGTCTGTCTGTCTGTCTGTCTGTCTGTCTGTCTCTCTCTGTCTGTCTGTCTGTCTGTCTGTCTGTCTGTCTGTCTCTCTCTCTGTCTGTCTGTCTGTCTGTCTCTCTCTCTCTCTCTCTCTCTCTCTCTCTCTCTCTCTCTCTCTCTCTCTCTCTCTCTCTCTCTCTCTCTCTCTCTCTCTGTCTCTCTGTCTCTCTGTCTCTCTCTGTCTCTCTGTCTCTCTCTCACAAAATATAATCGGTAAAAGAACGTCATTAAAAAGGAGAGGTGCAGGCGGACGTTGAGAGAGAGGGAGAGCTGGGGCCCGTCACTCACCCCAGCTTGAGTGTCACTCAAGCTACATCACCAAGCTGCCAGCTTGGTAAAGCTGTCTTACTGTCCCCTCAAGTCGGAACGGCTTGAGGAGCAGATGTTCTCTCCCCCCAACACTTCCTCCTCACAAGATGGAGTGGGAGGCTGGGGGGAGAGAGAGAGAGAGAGAGAGAGAGAGAGAGAGAGAGAGAGAGAGAGAGAGAGAGAGCTGGTTCCGCTGAGCTGACACACGGATCCCGTGTGTCATATAGGCCTCGGGTCCTGTGTGTCATATAGGCCTCGGGTCCTGTGTGTCATATAGGCCTCGGGTCCTGTGTGTCATATAGGCCTCGGGTCCTGTGTGTCATATAGGCCTCGGGTCCTGTGTGTCATATAGGCCTCGGGTCCTGTGTGTCATATAGGCCTCGGGTCCTGTGTGTCATATAGGCCTCGGGTCCTGTGTGTCATATAGGCCTCGGGTCCTGTGTGTCATATAGGCCTCGGGTCCTGTGTGTCATATAGGCCTCGGGTCCTGTGTGTCATATAGGCCTCGGGTCCTGTGTGTCATATAGGCCTCGGGTCCTGTGTGTCATA
>NC_091241.1:6638288-6680788 GCF_040958095.1 Procambarus clarkii | reverse complement strand
GGAATGAGACGCTAACAATGTTGTTGTTGTTCAAGTACAGGAAAAAGCAAATACTTTAAGAAACGTCGTACTAAATTGCCCTTATCCTAACCTACCAGAGGACCCAGAACAGAAAACGGGACAGGATGTCAATTTCGCGAACCGCTTCCATTTTCTAGTATGACAATTTTTGGCCTTCTTGAGGTTATCTTGAGATGATTTCGGGGCTTTTAGTGTCCCCGCGGCCCGGTCCTCGACCAGGCCTCGACCCTCAGGAAGCAGCCCGTGACAGCTGACTAACACCCAGGTACCTATTTTACTGCTAGGTAACAGGGGCATAGGGTGAAAGAAACTCTGTCCATTGTTTCTCGCCGGTGCCAGGGATCGAACCCGGGACCACAGGATCACAAGTCCAGCGTGCTATCCACTCGGCCAACCGGCTCCCCTTAGCCTTAGGTAGAGTATACGTCAAAAATACGACCTTCTATTTGGAGGACGGGTTGCTTGATGACAACCCCAAAAAGGAGCAAAAGTGAACTTCAAGAAATAATTAGATAGTTTCCTGCACTTTCCGGCACTTCCTGCAAGGAGTGACGGACCAACCGGGCTGTGGTGGGTATGTGGGCCTGCGGGCCGCTCCAAGCAACAGCCTGGTGGATCAAACTCTCAGGAACTCAAGCCTGGCCTCGGGCCGGGCTTGGGGAGTAGAAGAACTCCCAGAACCCCATCAAGCAGGTAAAATCCAGGTAACGAACTATCTATCCACCTGCATTATAAATGACTGGTTCCGTTCACTGTCAATCACCCACTAGGGAGCCGGCGGCTGAGCGGACAGAACACTGGACGCGTGATCCTGTGGTCCCGGGTTCGATCCCGGGCGCCGGCGAGAAACCATATGCAGAGTTTCTTTCACCATGATGTCCCTGTTACCTAGCAGTAAATAGGTACCTGGGAGTTAGTCAGCTGTCACGGGCTGCTTCCTGCGGGTGGTGGCCTGGTCGAGGACCGGGCCGCGGGGACACTAAGCCCCGAAATCATCCCAGTCTCACTGTCTACCCCAAGTACCCACCCAGTACTCATCTGGTTGTGTACTCACCCAGTACTCATGAGTACGGCGCCGCCCCCACGCCTGACAGACGCCCCAGGAGCAACCCGTTCTCGCAAATTTAATAAGTCAATATTGACTTATTAAATATGTGCATAGGTGACAAGCATGTCACCTATGCACATATTTAATAAGTCAATATTGACTTATTAACTACGTGCATAGGTGATATACTAAACATAATAGATACGCTTAAAAAGATTCATAGAAAACACCGACCTTACCTAACCTTGTTAGTATCTTAAGATAAGCATCTTATTGCTTCGTAATTACAATTATTACCTAACCTATAATAGGTATAGGTTAAGTAATAATTGTAATTACGAAGCAATAAGATTCTTATCTTAAGATACTAACAAGGTTAGGTAAGGTCGGTGTTTTCTATGAAGCTCTTTAAGGGTATATATTATGTTTAGTATATCACCTATGCACGTAGTTAATAAGTCAATATTGACTTTACGAATTTGCGAGAACGGGTTGCCAGGAGAGAGTAGCCACCATGGCCGCGGTCCCCACCACCTGCCAGACGCCCCAGGAGAGAGTAGCCACCATGGCCGTGGTCCCCACCACCTGCCAGACGCCCCAGGAGAGAGTAGCCACCATGGCCGCGGTCCCCACCACCTGACAACGCCACCCACCCGCTGGTAACGGCCCCTAAGATATAATAGAAGCAGCAGGTACGTTAGTTACCGTCAGTTGGTATAACAACGGTCCTGTCTGACTCAAGCTTCCGATCATCGCCGTTGACAGTAGCGCAACGAACCCATGATACCAAGACGTATTATATGGATAATTCAATTGATTTATTTGGATAATGCAATTGTAATTCGATTTAAATTTACAATAAATTGATTAGTACAGTGTCTAAACCCTGCCATATGCAACGATATTTATTATCATACGAATATGGCAACACTGGGTGCGCGATAATTTCACCCCAGTTCGTGATAGCTTCAGTGAGGGAAGAGAGAAATTGCGAGCAGTAATAGCCACGTTGAACTGCAGACACACACACACACGTAATATAGGGGTGGTGGAAAGGGGTTCTAGAAGCCTGCCAGCACCGTGGCTGTGGAGAGAGAGAGAGAGAGAGAGAGAGAGAGAGAGAGAAAGAGAGAGAGAGTGGGGGGGGGGGAGGAGGTGGTTGTGTAGAGCGACATTCCTACACGGAACCTATTGAGCAGACAGCAGCAGCAGCAGCAGCAGCAGCAGCAGCAGCACTAGGATTCCCCCAAGCCTAGTGGCGCGGAGGAGGCTACATGTGTGAAGGCGTCCTGTCTCCTAGGCGCAGAGATCTCCAGGAAGACAGACAGACAGACAGGCAGGCGGAGACAGACAGACAGACAGACAGACAGACAGACAGACAGACAGACAGACAGACAGACAGACAGACAGACACAAACAGCCATAAACACAGACCCACACATGAGGCATGCCGCAAACATACAATGAGAAAAGCGCAATTAAAGTTTCTGCAACTTTCTGAGTGGTATATATGTATCTTTAGTAAACACTAGATACGTGGCTAGATGCTAAATACACCAAGTGGCATGTATCTCGGCTCGTGTGGGCATGTATCTCGGCTCGTGTGGGCATGTATCTCGGCTCGTGTGGGCATGTATCTCGGCTCGTGTGGGCATGTATCTCGGCTCGTGTGGGCATGTATCTCGGCTCGTGTGGGCATGTATCTCGGCTCGTGTGGGCATGTAACTCGGCTCGTGTGGGCATGTATCTCGGCTCGTGTGGGCATGTATCTCGGCTCGTGTGGGCATGTATCTCGGCTCGTGTGGGCATGTATCTCGGCTCGTGTGGGCATGTATCTCGGCTCGTGTGGGCATGTATCTCGGCTCGTGTGGAAGGGGGTTGGAATAAATCTTGAAACCCTCTACAGGTATGGTCCTGGTGTCATCAGAATGATGATACGAGCGGTATGAAATCAATGGGATACACATGTGCAAACTATGTACCCTAATGTGTCACGAGAGAATAGATAACATGGTCAACATCAGAGCTGTAACTTGGTAGACACACACACACACACACACACACACACACACACACACACACACACACACACACACACACACACACACACACACACACACACACACACACACATATGCTCCACACGGATAGATGTGATAGATCCGGGAAGGGGGTCAGGAACCTGAATACCAGAGAGGCAGGACCCAAGAGCTACGGTTGAACTTGCAGGCTGTGACAGAAGAGGGTGGGTGGGGGGGGGTTAGGGGGGTGATGGAGGAAATGTGAGAGTGAACTTTCCCTTGAAAGTAGGTAGAGAAATAGAAACAATTGAACATAAGCTACACAATCTTCATAAATTTTCCATAAGCTACAAGAATTATACAAAGTCCAGGAGAGAGAAAGAGAGCAAAAGGTTATCAGTGAAACAGAGATAAATCCTAAATACCTTCTCTTACGCAAAATCAAGATGAAAAACCGCATCTAGTACCGGGCCCCTGCGAAAGGGAGATGGAACTTTCACAGATGACAACAAACAAATGAACGAAATACTGAGGCATCAATGTCTTCAGCGAGCCACTAAACACGCGGAATATTCAGAATCCAAATTAATTTTTCACGAATGTGATGCCAACATCAAATCATATATCAGATGCCACTCTAGGGAGCCGGTCGGCCGAGCGGACAGCACGCTGGACTTGTGATCCTGTGGTCCTGGGTTCGATCCCAGGTGCCGGCGAGAAACATTGGGCAGAGTTTCTTTCACCCTATGCCCCTGTTACTTAGCAGTAAAAATAGGTACCTGGGTGTTAGTCAGCTGTCACGGGCTGCTTCCTGGGGGTGGAGGCCTGGTCGAGGACCGGGCCGCGGGGACACTAAATAGCCCCGAAATCATCTCAAGATAACCTCAAGAAGATAACCTACCCCTCACTGGATTTTGAAGGAGGGGAACTAACAGGGGAAAGCAACAAACGATAGACAGTATGCCTATGCACTCTGCACCAGGCCCTGATTCTTGGAACTCTACATTACTCAAGAACTATAAAAAAAACTATCGCAGAGCCTTCACATTCTGTGGAGACAAAGCCTAGACACTGGCGTTATCCCTGACATACTAAAAACAAGAGATAGCACCACACCACAAAGGAGGAAATAAGGCAGATTAAAATAATTACAGACCGATAGCACTAACATCACATAGCACTCTCAAAGATTTTTATGATAAGATCACAAAATACATGGAATCAAAGCATCTCCATAACCCCGGACAACATGGTTTCAGAACAGGACGGCTCTTGCCTGTCACAGTTGCTGGATCACTATGACATGGCATTAGATGCCATGGAAGACGAGTAAAACGATGATGTAATTTTCACAGATTTCGCAAAAGCCTTCGACAAATGTGACCATGGTTCATAGGTTAGGAGGCCGGGTCGATGACCGGGCCGCGGGGACGCTAAGCCCCAAAATCATCTCAAGGTAACCTCTCAAGGTATGGTCTTATTGCACATAAAATGCGTTCAAAGGCAATTACCGGAAAAATAGGCAGATGGATCTACAATTTCCTGACTAACAGAACCCAATGTGTAATAGACAAAAAAAAAAAAATCCGGTACATCAACCGTGAAGAGCTCAGTCCCCCAGGGTACTGTGCTTGCTCCAGTACTTTTTCTCATCTTCATATCGGACGCGCAGGACTCGTAATTCTGTGGCGCGGGTTCGATTCCCGCACCAGGCAGAAACAAATGGGCAAAGTTTCTTTCACCCTGAATGCCTCTGTTACCTAGACAAGGACACAATCCCTAGTACCGTATCATCCTTTGCAGATGACACTAAGATTTTTATAAGAGTAGACAACATAGAGGACATGGCATTAGCGATAAGATCTACCATTAATATATAATGACTTACTGTAAATATATAGCTCTTGAAACAGCACTTTCTCTGTAACTAGCTTACATTGTAACTATAAAGTGTGAAGGATAGATTAAATTTTTTATGTAATAATCTAAGATGAGGCCTGATAAAGACCTTTTGTGCCCTCTGTAATGCTTTTTGCGCTACCGCTCACAGGATGAGTATGGGGTGCACAATAAACTAGCCGCCTCATGCGGCAACAATAAAAAATGGAATCGGATGTAAATCAGGTCTTTAATGGGTTACAAAAAATATGGTGTTTAACGAAGATAAGTTCCAGTTCTTGGGCTACAGAAATACTGAAAATATAAAAATGGAAACTGCATGAGGACCCTGGAACATGTCTGGGGCAGTACCGGTGTACCGGAAGGACCCTGGGACAGTACCGGTGTACCGGGAGGTCCCTGGGGCAGTACCGGTGTACCGGAAGGACGCTGGGACAGTACCGGTGTACCGGAAGGACCCTGGAACATGTCTGGGGCAGTACCGGTGTACCGGGAGGACCCTGGGGCAGTACCGGTGTACCGGGAGGTCCCTGGGGGAAGATAGAGACAAAACTTGCCAGAACCTTGCGTCCTACGAAAGCTAGAGCGGCGAGACTTGTATCAGAGCACGCGAAGGCTGGCGGACGTGTTCCCGCCTTTTTAGTAGTGGCTGCGGGCGGGCGGGCGCGGGGGTTCCTGTATTGAGCTGTGTGGCTTTAGCGGCTGCCTGCCTGCCTGCTGTCCTCTTCCCTCCTCTGTGGCAGTAATGGTGGCAGTTTTGGTCGTAATGGTGGTTGGATGCCTGTTGGTTGGTGGCGATTCTGGTGGTAGAAGAGCTGTTGGGTGCCTTCTGAACATGGGGTGTAGTTCGAACAATTGTTTACCCTTAGTCCAATTCTCTCTTTGTCTCTTTCTCTCTCTCTCTCTCTCGTTACAACAATCTCATGAGACAGGCTAACGACCACCCTAAACACAAAGCAGAGTTTCCAGAAACCTATAATACAGGAGATTGGACTTCCAGACACTCTAAACCTTACACAATGACCAGACAGCCTCCCTGGAAGCGGCCGCAAGACAGCTAGAATCCTCACCGCCCGGGCCACAGCAACTCCTAAAGTCTCCTCTGACTGTGAGGGGGAAAACGTATTGGAGGTGCAGATAGCAGCTTTAGAGCCCAATGGTTTTTTTTCAGATATTCCGTGTAAGCTTCCTTGGTACACTTTATACTTGTAAGTATAAATTGTTCCAAGTTCTATCCTAACCCTTCAGGTTGAGACGGTTCCAGTGGATAACCTATTTATGTTGACTGTTTCAAGCAGGTTGTTTCAGGATAGGTCGGTTTCAGGTTGTTTGTTGGCCTGCGAGCGGCTCCAAGCAACAGCCTGTTGGACCAAGCTCTCGCAAGTCAAGCTTGGCTTCAGGCCGGGCTTGGGGAGTAGAAGAACTCCCAGAACCCCATCCAGCAGGTATAGATTGCTTTAAGTTCTCTGATCCATGTATCCAGTTAGAGTATTTCTGTGAGCTGTTCCAGGTAAACTGGTGGAGTGGTTTACACGTAACCCAACAAATTGTTCATTTCTGGGTATAGTCCAGTTGACATAAAACTTGTAATATAGTATGGAGCTGGAAACGCCTAGTGTAACTTTAACGATTATAGATATTTAGCCATTACTGAGATATCTTGAAAATGCTGAGGATTGATGCCAAGTTTAGTAAAGTCTGTCGAAGCCTGGATTATATAACAATGTAGCAGGGGACTATATCTGCGCCTGCTGCACGAACTCCAAGAACTGGATCACCATTCCAGTGGAACTGGAATATCTGGAACATGGAGATTAAGAACTTGAGATAGTCCTGTTAGATAACTAGTGGCTGGAGTGAGACACTTGGAGCTTCTGAAGTGTTACCTAACAGAGTTTCCAGGAACACAAAGATATTAACGAACTCTGGAAATTGCTGGAACTCCTCATTCCAGGATCTTTATTTTTCTTGTGAATGCTGAGACAGGAGAGTTGGTTATACCGCTAATATGACTGGGTAAGCAGGCGATGAGTCACAATAACGTGGCTGAAGTATGTTGACCAGACCACACACTAGAAATTGAAGGGACGACGACGTTTCGGTCCGTCCTGGACCATTCTCAAGTCGATTGTGTAATCTGACTGGATAATCTGCTTCTTTTGGCTTATTGATTGGGTGAGTCAGTGTGAGTGACATCAATTGGCAGCTAGGTTGCCTAGATCATACCTGGAGAGGGTTTCTGGAGTTCTTCTTCACGCCGGCCTGACGTCAGGCTCGACTTGTCATAACTTGGTCCAACAGGCTGTTGCTTGGAGCGGTTGCCTGGTTGAGTTGAAGGAAGATATGAGGTGTCTGGGGCTAAATTAGATGAGTGTGTGTGTGTACTCTTCTCTTTGTACTTGCGGGGGTTGAGCTCTGGCTCTTTGGTCCCGCCTCTCAACAGTCAACACGTACAGGTTTCGTTCCTGATCCAGTTGGGCTCTATGATATCTATATATGAAACTGTGTATGGAGTCTGTCTCCATCACATCACTGCCTAATGTATTCCCTTTGTTAACTACTCTGACACTGAAAAATGCTTTCTAATGTGTCCGTAGCTCATTTGGGTACTCAGTTTTCACCCGTGCCTCCTTGTTCGTGTACCATCCGTGGTAAATAATGTACCTGTGTAGTTCAATACCATTTGCCTGTTACCCTTTTTGTATATTGAGACTACGTTAGCTGTCTTCCAACTGTCTGGTAGGTCTCCTGTTTCTGGTGGCTTACTATACACCAGAGAGTGGCACGCAAAGTGCTTCTGCACTCTCTTTTAGTACCCATGGTGAGATTGTCATGTCCAACGACCTCGTGTCATGTCCAGATCCAGCAGGTTATCTTGAAGTAATCTTGAGATGATTTCGGGGCTTAGTGTCCCCGCGGCCCGATCCTCGACCAGGCCTCCACCCCCAGGAAGCCGCCCACGACAGCTGCCTAACTCCCAGGTACCTATTTACTGATAGCTAACGGGGGCATCAGGGTGAAAGAAACTCTGCCCATTGTTTCTCGCCGGCGCCTGGGATCGAACCCGGGACCACAGGATCATGCGTCAGTGTTCTGTCCGCTCAGCCACCGGCTCCCTTACCTCCAGATCCAGGAGGATCTGGAAGTACTTCTGTATCTCCATTTGTACCTCCATTTGGACTCCATTTACCTCCTGATAGGAGACAGGTGCTTCTGTACCTCCATTTGTCATTATCAAATTATTATTAATCTGTCCATTATTCTGTACCTCCATTAATTTGTAATTTTTTATCCATTTTTGCAATCGCCAGACACGCGGTTTTGTTTACATTACCACAGGCCACGTGGTTTTGTTGACATTATCACAATCCACGTGGTTTTGTTTACATTACCACAGGCCACGTGGTTTTGTTTACATTACCACAGGCCACGTGGTTTTGTTTACATTACCACAAGCCAGGTGGTTTTGTTTACATTACCACAGGCCACGCGGTTTTGTTTACATTACCACAGGCCACGTGGTTTTGTTTACTACAGGTCAGCAGGTACCTCCAGACCTATTCTCTGGTAATTTCAAAACCTTCCAAAGCTGCCTGTATTATTGTCACCTCTCTTAGTTCAAGGACTTCTTCTTGTTCTATTGTGAAGACCTCCTGGAATCTCTTATTGAGTTCTTCACACACCACCTTGTCATTCTCCATTGTTCCCGTTACTCCCCCATTCTCAGTTGCATTACCTGTTCTTTCACTGTTGTCTTCCACCTGGCGTGGCTGTGTAGTAGTTTTGGTTCAGGTTGGGCAGGTAACAGGGGCATCAGGGTGAAAGAAACTCTGCCCATTTGTTTCCGCCTCCACCGGGGATCGAACCCGAAACCTCAGGACTGATGAATGCCCCTGATGCCCCTGTATTTGCTATGTCATTTTCATACTTTCTCTCCACTTCTCACACTGAGATGCTCATTTCTGGCTCTGGTATCTGCTCTCTAATGTTCTGTTATTTCTGTAGCTGCTCCATGCCTTTGTATTTAATTGCCTTGATTCCTTACATGTCCGATTGAACTATAGATTCTGCTTTTGCATTTAATTTTTTGCTTTTGGACCAGGATAAGCTTGTCTTCTGCCTCCTGGCACTTCTGGGTGATGTAATCCAGCATTTTTTGTGCAGACGTTTCTCTGAGTTCTATTTCAATGATTTTCCTATTAGGAAATTTCTCATCTCATCACAGTTTTCCTTACTACATAGTGGTCCTGCAGAAGAACTGCATTTGATATGACACCTCTCAGTTTTGTTTCTGTGAGTGCCTTTATATCTAGATTTGAATTTTGTGCCTTTTCCCCAAGTTCGCTTGTTTTATTTGTCATTCTATCCATGTCTGAGAACGTTGTCTTGAAGCTAACGTCTGTTCTGTCTCACTCTTCCCCTTGACGGTGTTCCACTGGTGTAGGAAGTTTTTCCATAGGCTTGGTGAGTTGGATGGGGTGGTTGTTCTGTGAAATAATTAACAGGGTTTCAAGAGGGTGTGGGAAGGGTAGGGTGGGGAGGGGGAAGGGGGGAAAGATGGTGTGGGGAAGGGAGGGTATAAGAGGATGGGGGAAGGGAGCGGACAGCACGCTGGACTTGTGATCCTGTGGTCCCGGGTTCAATCCCGGGCGCTGGCGAGAAACAATGGGCAGAGTTTCTTTCACCCTATGCCCCTGTTGCCTAACAGTAAATAGGTACCTGGGTGTTAGTCAGCTGTCACGGGCTGCTTCCTGGGGGTGGAGGCCTGGTCGAGGACCGGGCCGCGGGGACACTTAAAGCCCCGAAATCATCTCAAGATAACCTTAAGATAGATCCCTCATCATGTCTCTGCAAGAATAACTTTTTGTATACCATTACATTTAACAGTTTGCTCTTCTTTGTTAGAATTTCCTCTTTTGTGGTCTTGTTTGTGAATACTGTCTTTATCAGTCGATTTCTGTCCGCATTGTACTGGCCCAGCCAGAAAACCTTCTCTATGCATTCGTTCAGCCCCCTCAATCTGTACCCCCTTCAGGATCTCTGTCACTGCAGCTCTGTCCTTGGCTTTCCACTCTACCTGACTGGAGTCTTCTTGTTCCTTTATGCCTTCTAAGACCACAGCGCCTTTCCAGCAGCTGACTAGTGAGCCTTCCCGCTTCCTATGAAGTGGCTGCTTTCATGGCTACTTCCTTCACTGTGGACATAGCGTCTGGCATTTCTACAAATGTGTCATATACTGTAGAAGTCCCTGCTATTCATATTCTCCAGCTTCTTGGGGGTGATACATGTATGTATTTCCTTGTATGTGTCTTGCGTGTGCACGCATTTATAGTTAGTCCTCTTTCTTAGTTTTGATCATTCATGTTACAGGAAATAGGAAATGTATATGTTTATCTCTCAGACTGTTCGGTAATACGTTTATTGTTTGTGATGTGTGTCTATGTATGTATTAACGCGATGTACTGAACGGGGTGAGAATAGCTTGAGCTACCTTATCCCTTTGTGTGTATTTTACCTCAATAAACTTATTTCAATTTCAATGTTACACGAATGGCATAGAAAACTGGCGCATAATGGTTGAAAATACAGGTGCGTGTGTGATGCAACAATGGTGTTGCAGCTGCAATAACTGGTAGTTTGTCTCTCTTAAAAGAAGTAATTAGAGTTAAATTAACATAGACCGTTATTCAGAGTGCTTTATGGAGCTACAGTTTGGATGTTTTGTATTTTAATTGTATTTTTTTGGTTACAGGTACGTCAGGGAGGAACGTGTTGACGTGAGTACTGTTGCGTTGACGTGAGTACTGTTGCGTTGACGTGAGTACTGTTGCGTTGACGTGTGAGTACTGTTGCGTTGACGTGAGTACTGTTGCGTTGACGTGAGTACTGTTGCGTTGACGTGAGTACTATTGCGTTGACGTGTGAGTACTGTTGCGTTGACGCGAGTACTGTTGCGTTGACGCGAGTACTGTTGCGTTGACGTGTGAGTACTGTTGCGTTGACGTGAGTACTGTTGCGTTGACGTGAGTACTGTTGCGTTGACGTGTGAGTACTGTTGCGTTGACGTGAGTACTGTTGCGTTGACGTGAGTACTGTTGCGTTGACGCGAGTACTGTTGCGTTGACGCGAGTACTGTTGCGTTGACGTGTGAGTACTGTTGTGTTGACGAGTACTGTTGTGTTGACGTGTGAGTACTGTTGCGTTGACGTGAGTACTGTTGCGTTGACGTGAGTACTGTTGCGTTGACGTGTGAGTACTGTTGCGTTGACGTGATTACTGTTGCGTTGACGTGAGTACTGTTGCGTTGACGTGAGTACTGTTGCGTTGACGTGAGTACTGTTGCGTTGGTTTTTTAAGTAAATTGAAGCTTTATCAGGGCTGGCCCGGGGAGTAGACGAACTCTCGAAATCCTCTCCAGGTAAAGTCACCAAAATTACACACACTCACTCACTAAACTATCAATGGGGGCTGATAGCTGAGTGGACAGTGCTCTGGACTCGTAATCCTTGGGTCTGGGTTCGATCCCCGCTGATGGCAGAAACAAAATGGGCCGAGTTCCTTTCACCCTGATGCCTCTGTTACCTAGTAGGTACCTGGGAGTTAGACAGCTGTTACGTGCTGCTTCCTGTGTGTGTGTGGTGGGGGGGGGGGAAGGGGGTGAGGGGAATTAGTTAGTAGTGAGTAACAGTTATCTGCTTGATGGGGTTCTGGGAGTTGTTCTACTCCCCAAGCCCGGCCCGAGGCCAGGCTTGACTTGTGAGAGCTTGGTTCAACAGGCTGTTGCTTGGAGCGGCCCGCAGGCCCACATACCCACCACACAGCCCGGCTGATCCGGAACTTCTCTTAATTGATTGACAGTTGAGAGGCGGGCCGAAAGAGCAGATCTCAACCCCCCCCCCCCCCCCGCAAGCACAACTCGGTGAGTACGTACACACACACACACCAAATATTTCTGTATGTACAGGGTGCCAAGTTATGACGTCATGATACGTCATAAGTCACGTGGGCGTGTTGACAGTCTTGGGGTTCCCGCGGGGTTCGCTTATTTACAGTCTTCAGAGGTATTTACCGCTGTCGACATGTTCACAGGCGATTCACATTCTCGTTTGCACTCACTCTGACGTGATTCTGCTTGCTTTGGCCCGGCACGTGATTTTGTTTGAACATATTGCAGATATATATTTTTGTTTGCATTCGCCAGCTGCGTAGTTTTTTTTCAATGCCAGACACGTGGTTTTGTTTACATTGTCACAGGACACGTGGTTTTGTTTACTGCTAGCCACGTGGTTTTGTTTACAATACCACAGGCCACATGGATTTGTTTACATTACCACAGGCCACGTGGTTTTGTTTACATTACCACAGGCCACGTGGTTTTGTTTACATTACCACAGGCCACGTGGTTTTGTTTACATTACCACAGGCCACGTGGTTTTGTTTACATTACCACAGGCCACGTGGTTTTGTTTACCTTATCACAGGCCACGGTTACATTATCTGAGACTATGTGGTTTAGTTTCAATTGAAGGCGTTTTGTTTATTTTGACAATACTAAATTCACTGTCTTTTTTTTATCTTTCCAATTCGTGTGTTTGTGTTGTGAAAATAGTTTTATGCGTTTAAATATCTTAGTTTTTAGTTACATTCCCCAAGTCACGTAATTTCATTTTTTTCTAGTCAAGTGACTTTGTTTACATCATAGTTGTTTACCTTTCATTCTGCAGGGGTCACGTGTATTTGTTTACATTCTGCAGGGTCACGTGTATTTGTTTACATTCTGCAGGGTCACGTGTATTTGTTTACATTCTGCAGGGATCACGTGTATTTGTTTACATTCAGCAGGGTCACGTGTATTTGTTTACATTCTGCAGGGGTCACGTGTATATGTTTACATTCTGCAGGAGTCACGTGTATTTGTTTACATTCTGCAGGAGTCACGTGTATTTGTTTACATTCTGCAGGGTCACGTGTATTTGTTTACATTCTGCAGGATCACGTGTATTTCTTTACATTTGCCAAGGTCAGGGTCAGTGGGCCGCACCAAGAACTGACGAGGGACGTCACGAGCTATAATCCCCCCTGTGAACGGGTGACCGAAGGCCAATAATTGCGTGCTTCTCCCGGGATGACAGAGAGAGAGAGAGAGAGAGAGAGAGAGAGAGAGAGAGAGAGAGAGAGAGAGAGAGAGAGAGAGAGAGAGAGAGAGAGAGAGAGAGAGAGAGAGAGAGCAATAACCTCTCTTATAACAACAGTCTCTACGGGCGGGTTTTGGGTGCTGGTAAAGAGTTGATTGGTTGGTTTTCAGACGATGGAAAATAGTGTTCGTTCATGTGTTAAGTTTTATAATCCAAGTTTTAAAAAGTTTTTAAATCCAGAGAGAGAGAGAGGGAGTCAGAAGCCTCATGAACGGGGGAGTTGATTTAGAATTAGTTGATTTAGAATTAGTTGATTTAGAATTAGTTGATTTAGAATTAGTTGATTTAGAATTAGTTGATGTAGAATTAGTCGATGTAGAATTAGTCGATGTAGAATTAGTCGATTTAGAATTAGTCGATTTAGAATTAGTCGATTTAGAATTAGTCGATGTAGAATTAGTCGATGTAGAATTAGTCGATGTAGAATTAGTCGATGTAGAATTAGTCGATGTAGAATTAGTTGATTTAGAAACGTCGTAATCAATTAGCATATGAATGTGAAGAGCCAAAGTTCAAAAGGGTATATAGAGTTGATTTGTTCTTGTTTTTTCTGGTTTAAGGTTAGTTGATTTAGTTTGTGGGAACCTTTTTTTTTTTTTATACCGTGTTTGTTTGTTTGTTTTCCCCCGGTTTATTTTTCTGTTGTTGTTGTTCATGTTGAGGTTGTTTGTTTTAATGTTTTCTTTGTAATGTTTTTAGTGATAAAGTAATTTTGTTAAGATTTTGTTTTTGCGTTCTATACTCACAGGAGTCTGTGAAACAGCACCGTTAAACAGTACCGTAAAACGGTACTGTAAAACAGTACCGTAAAACAGTACCGTAAAACAGTACTGTAAAACAGTACTGTAAAACAGTACTGTAAAACAGCACCGTAAACAGCACCGTTAAACAGTACCGTTAAACAGTACCGTTAAACAGTACCGTAAAACAGTAACGTAAAACAGTACCGTAAAACAGCACCGTTAAACAGTACCGTAAAACAGTAACGTAAAACAGTAACGTAAGGCTCTTTTTCTCTTCAGGTTATCTTGAGATGATTTCGGGGCTTAGCGTCCCCGCGGCCCGGTCCTCGACCAGGCCTCCTTTTTGTCACCCGTCGTACTGAGCACTAAAGCGTACTGTTAGAAGCCGTGGTTCTGTAGTTATCACTGGAGGCCATAGACGGGGGTCTCGTAGCCTGGTGGATAGCGCGCAGGACTCGTAATTCTGTGGCGCAGGTTCGATTCCCGCACGAGGCAGAAACAAATGGGCCAAGTTTCTTTCACCCTGAATGCCCCTGTTACCTAGCAGTAAATAGGTACCTGGGTGTTAGTCAGCTGTCACGGGCTGCTTCCTGAGGGTGGAGGCCTGGTCGAGGACCGGGCCGCGGGGACACTAAAGCCCTGAAATCATCTCAAGATAACCTCAAGATAACGGTGTTCAACCGTTCTTGGGAACATCTGATATGTAATGTTCATTTATTTTTCAAATATGAAATATTATATATTATAATTTTGTGTTTTGACATTTCTTGCCATTCTTTTTCTATTACTAAAACAAATCTCACTGGAAAGTTACGGGTGTTGCAGTGTTTAAAAATGGTTTGATTGTATTCACTTAGTTCTTTTGACATGAATGGCTGGACAGTCCCTGTTAGAACATTCCTTCTAATTTAGTGAACTTTTAGAGATTCGATTTGAATATTTCCAATTATCAGAACGACATGTTCCTGTATACTCACCTAATTGTGCTTGCGGGGGTTGAGCTTTGGCTCTTTGGTCCCGCCTCTCAACTGTCAATTAACTGGTGTACAGGTTCCTGAGCTATTCTATTATATAGTTCCTGTACAAGTTCCCTTGTACCCTGTAACGCTGTGTTTACGTTTTGTGGTCCATCTCTATCTCCACGTGCCCGTACTTGTGCCTCTATCATTTGCATTTTCCTGAAATTTGGGAATACTACCAAACCGGTGCGGACCTGGATGATACCTGGTTGATGGGGTTCTGGGCGTTCTTCTACTCCCCAAGCCCGGCCCGAGGCCGAGCGGACAGCACGCTGGACTTGTGATCCTGTGGTCCTGGGTTCGATCCCAGGCGCCGGCGAGAAACAATGGGCAGAGTTTCTTTCACTCTATGCCCCTGTTACCTAGCAGTAAATAGGTACCTGGGTGTTAGTCAGCTGTCACGGGCTGCTTCCTGGGGGTGGAGGCCTGGTCGAGGACCTGGCCTCGGGGACATTAAAAAACCCCGAAATCATCTCAAGATAACCTCAAGAAGACTTGACTTGTGAGAGTTTGGTCCACCAGGCTGTTGCTTGGAGCGGCCCGCAGGCCCACATACCCACCACAGCCTGGTTGGTCCGGCACTCCTTGAAGAAACAATCTAGTTTCCTCTTGAAGATGTCCACGGTTGTTCCTGTAATATTTCTGATGCTCGCTGGTAGGACCTGGTTCAGATCTCTGACTATATTCAAAAGAAAACTTGATAAATATCTACGAAGAACCACTGGTGACCGGACGAGAAGCGGTGTTCTCAACGTGGTATGGCGGGCTCACCATAGCCCGTGCTACTTGGAACTTTTTGTTCCCGGTAGCTGAATCTTAGACAATAACAAAATGCTGGTGACCCGGCCTGGGGGGGGGGGAGGTCACACATCAGACTCTACTGGGAGGAGGAGGTGGGGGTCTCAACAGCCTGGTTGATCAAACCACCAGCCAGTTGACCTAGTCAGGGGACCGGGCCGCAAGGAACGTTGATCCTCGGAACCACAACCACCAGGGATATCAACTAGAACCTCAATAGAGGGGGGGGGGGAAGGGAGCGTGGGCGGTAGGGGGCAGAAGGAAGGGGGGGGGGAGGTGTGGCTCCCTGTATCTCCCTCAGTCTTGAGAGAACGCTGCTAGTCCTTAGAGGCGACTCCCCCCTCCCCCCCACACTCCCCCCACCCCCTTCCCTCAACCCCTCCTCCTTCTCGCTTGCTTATTGATTCACGACCTCCCTTTCCCCTCCCTCCCCCCCCTCCCTCCCTCCCTCCCTTTCCCTTCCTCTCTTGGTGAGGGGTGGAGGGAGGGGGGGGAAGAGGACAAGAATAGGGGGATGAAAGGTTAGAAAAAGAAGTAAGGAACATACAAGGAGAGACAGGAAGAGGAGGGTAGAAGGGAAGGGAAAGTAGGAGAGAGAGAGATAATATGTGACCCTGAGCAACATGGCCACCAGCCGCACATACATACAGGCGTCCTGGACGGGTGTCCCCCCTTCCACTAGAGTGTTAAGACATCGTAACTATACGCTAGTATTGTCCCCCACTTCTCCTGCGACACCTGGCAACTCTGTTCTACCCAGCACAGGTTCTGTGTATTGTGTACACTGTGGCTCCTGGTGTATTGTGTACACTCTGGCTCCTGGTGTATTGTGTACACTCTGGCTCCTGGTGTAGTGTGTACACTCTGGCTCCTGGTGTAGTGTGTACACTCTGGCTCCTGGTGTATTGTGTACACTCTGGCTCCTGGTGTAGTGTGTACACTCTGGCTCCTGGTGTATTGTGTACACTCTGGCTCCTGGTGTAGTGTGTACACTCTGGCTCCTGGTGT
This sequence comes from Procambarus clarkii, assembly GCF_040958095.1. NCBI lineage: Eukaryota > Metazoa > Arthropoda > Malacostraca > Decapoda > Cambaridae > Procambarus > Procambarus clarkii. Next base: position 6,664,036 of record NC_091241.1, on the reverse strand, counting down.
ATTGTGTACACTCTGGCTCCTGGTGTAGTGTGTACACTCTGGCTCCTGGTGTATTGTGTACACTCTGGCTCCTGGTGTAGTGTGTACACTCTGGCTCCTGGTGTATTGTGTACACTCTGGCTCCTGGTGTAGTGTGTACACTCTGGCTCCTGGTGTAGTGTGTACACTCTGGCTCCTGGTGTATTGTGTACACTCTGGCTCCTGGTGTAGTGTGTACACTCTGGCTCCTGGTGTATTGTGTACACACTGGCTCCTGGTGTAGTGTGTACACTCTGGCTCCTGGTGTATTGTGTACTCTCTGGCTCCTGGTGTAGTGTGTACACTCTGGCTCCTGGTGTAGTGTGTACACTCTGGCTCCTGGTGTAGTGTGTACACTCTGGCTCCTGGTGTAGTGTTTACACTCTGGCTCCTGGTGTATTGTGTACACTCTGGCTCCTGGTGTAGTGTGTACACACTCTGGCTCCTGGTGTAGTGTGTACACACTCTGGCTCCTGGTGTAGTGTGTACACACTCTGGCTCCTGGTGTATTGTGTACACTCTGGCTCCTGGTGTATTGTGTGCACTCTGGCTCCTGGTGTATTGTGTACACTCTGGCTCCTGGTGTAGTGTGTACACACTCTGGCTCCTGGTGTATTGTGTACACTCTGGCTCCTGGTGTATTGTGTACACACTCTGGCTCCTGGTGTATTGTGTACACTCTGGCTCCTGGTGTAGTGTGTACACACTCTGGCTCCTGGTGTAGTGTGTACACTCTGGCTCCTGGTGTAGTGTGTACACACTGGCTCCTGGTGTAGTGTGTATACACTCTGCCTCCTGGTGTATTGTGTACACTCTGGCTCCTGGTGTAGTGTGTACACACTCTGGCTCCTGGTGTATTGTGTACACTCTGGCTCCTGGTGTAGTGTGTACACACTCTGGCTCCTGGTGTAGTGTGTACACTCTGGCTCCTGGTGTAGTGTGTACACTCTGGCTCCTGGTGTAGTGTGTACACTCTGGCTCCTGGTGTAGTGTGTACACACTGGCTCCTGGTGTATTGTGTACACTCTCTGTGGCTCCTGGTGTAGTGTCTACACTCTCTGTGGCTCATGGTGTAGTGTGTACACTCTCTGTGGCTCCTGGTGTAGTGTCTACACACTCTGTGGCTCCTGGTGTAGTGCCTACACACTCTGTGGCTCCTGGTGTAGTGTCTACACACTCTGTGGCTCCTGGTGTAGTGCCTACACACTCTGTGGCTCCTGGTGTAGTGTCTACACTCTCTGTGGCTCCTGGTGTAGTGTCTACACACTCTGTGGCTCCTGGTGTAGTGCCTACACACTCTGTGGCTCCTGGTGTAGTGTCTACACTCTCTGTGGCTCCTGGTGTAGTGTCTACACTCTCTGTGGCTCCTGGTGTAGTGTCTACACACTATGTGGCTCCTGGTGTAGTGTCTACACACTCTGTGGCTCCTGGTGTAGTGTCTACACACTCTGTGGCTCCTGGTGTAGTGTCTACACTCTCTGTGGCTCCTGGTGTAGTGTCTACACACTCTGTGGCTCCTGGTGTAGTGTCTACACTCTCTGTGGCTCCTGGTGTAGTGTCTACACACTCTGTGGCTCCTGGTGTAGTGTCTACACTCTCTGTGGCTCCTGGTGTAGTGTCTACACTCTCTGTGGCTCCTGGTGTAGTGTCTACACTCTCTGTGGCTCCTGGTGTAGTGTCTACACTCTCTGTGGCTCCTGGTGTAGTGTCTACACACTCTGTGGCTCCTGGTGTAGTGCCTACACACTCTGTGGCTCCTGGTGTAGTGTGTACACACTCTGGCTCCTGGTGTAGTGTCTACACTCTCTGTGGCTCCTGGTGTAGTGTCTACACACTCTGGCTCCTGGTGTAGTGTCTACACACTCTGGCTCCTGGTGTAGTGTCTACACACTCTGTGGCTCCTGGTGTAGTGTCTACACACTCTGGCTCCTGGTGTAGTGTCTACACTCTCTGTGGCTCCTGGTGTAGTGTCTACACACTCTGGCTCCTGGTGTAGTGTCTACACACTCTGTGGCTCCTGGTGTAGTGTCTACACACTCTGGCTCCTGGTGTAGTGTCTACACTCTCTGTGGCTCCTGGTGTAGTGTCTACACTCTCTGTGGCTCCTGGTGTAGTCTACACACTCTGTGGCTCCTGGTGTAGTGTCTACACTCTCTGTGGCTCCTGGTGTAGTCTACACACTCTGTGGCTCCTGGTGTAGTGTCTACACTCTCTGTGGCTCCTGGTGTAGTGTCTACACACACTGGCTCCTGGTGTAGTGTCTACACTCTCTGTGGCTCCTGGTGTAGTGTCTACACTCTCTGTGGCTCCTGGTGTAGTCTACACACTCTGTGGCTCCTGGTGTAGTGTCTACACTCTCTGTGGCTCCTGGTGTAGTCTACACACTCTGTGGCTCCTGGTGTAGTCTACACTCTCTGTGGCTCCTGGTGTAGTGTCTACACACTCTGTGGCTCCTGGTGTAGTGTCTACACTCTCTGTGGCTCCTGGTGTAGTCTACACTCTCTGTGGCTCCTGGTGTAGTCTACACACTCTGTGGCTCCTGGTGTAGTGTCTACACACTCTGGCAGTATTCCCATAATCCATCCTATCATTGTTCTGGCTAGCCCAATATTTGCTGGGTTATGTTCCCAAAACGTTAGGTCGTCAGACATCATTATTCCCAGATCCTCCTGCTTTCCTGCTATGGGCAGACTTAATTGTGTTTTGTACCTTGTATCGCGTTTCAGGCCCTCATTTGTACCGTACATGTTGGAGGAAATGAGGGAGGAGGTGCACTGTGGTGGAGGATGTGTTGGAGGTAAGAGGAAGGGGCACTGTGGTGGAGGATGTGTTGGAGGTAAGAGGAAGGGGCACTGTGGTGGAGGAAGACTGTTTACGAAAGAAAAATGTTTCTTAATATGTTTGGAGTGTTTCTCCTCCGTCAGCGAGAGAGAGTGAGAGAGTGAGAGAGAGAGTGAGAGAGTGAGTATTGCCTCGGAAGTGGAATCTATGGGCTGGGGGGAAGGGGGGGAGGGTGTTCCTTCATGAATGGGGTGTAGGAAGTAGGTGTCAAAGTAGGTGTTGAAGCGAGTAGGTGTGGAAAGTAGGAATTAAATAATTGTTGACATTTTCAGTGTCTATTTTTCCACATATATACATACATAATATTTTCAACCCATTCACTGTAAACTAAATACATACATATATCTATACACACAAAATTACTCAAAATTACAATCAAAATCTTGCTCTAAACCGCTGAAACTTCAGTAAAGAAATAATTATTATCTCGTTAGCGGAAAGAATTCTCAAAACTTCTCGTGCAAAATGATAGAAAATAGGAATTCTTTGTTTATTTTTTTTACTTAAGAAAACGGAATCAAGAGGGGTAACTTGGGGATTGTTGTTGTTACAGATTCAGCTACTCGGAACAAGTTCCAAGTAGCACGGGCTATGGTGAGCCCGTAACTTACCTGGCACAGGAGCGGGGCAAGTAGCACGAGGTATGGTGAGCCAGTAACTTACCTGGCACAGGAGCGGGGCAAGTAGCACGAGGTATGGTGAGCCAGTAACTTACCTGGCACAGGAGCGGGGCAAGTAGCACGGGCTATGGTGAGCCCGTAACTTACCTGGCACAGGAGCGGGGCAAGTAGCACGAGCTATGGTGAGCCAGTAACTTACCTGGCACAGGAGCGGGGCAAGTAGCACGGGCTATGGTGAGCCCGTAACTTACCTGGCACAGGAGCGGGGCAAGTAGCACGGGCTATGGTGAGCCCGTAACTTACCTGGCACAGGAGCGGGGCAAGTAGCACGAGCTATGGTGAGCCCGTAACTTACCTGGCACAGGAGCGGGGCAAGTAGCACGGGCTATGGTGAGCCCGTAACTTACCTGGCACAGGAGCGGGGCAAGTAGCACGGGCTATGGTGAGCCAGTAACTTACCTGGCACAGGAGCGGGGCAAGTAGCACGGACTATGGTGAGCCCGTAATGGACTTACCTGGCACAGGAGCGGTGCCGGGTAACTTGTGGTTCGTGTCAGCTAATATAGTATGAGGTTTAAGGAGGTGCTGGGGCATGTCGGCCTCACCCCTGCTTAACCTCATGTAATACGTTGGTCAGAAATACATTATTCCACTTGAAAGTTGTATTTTGAGCAGATGTTTTAATGATGCTGGGTGTTGGAGATGTACTCACCTAGTTGTGCTTACGGGGGGGTCGAGCTCTGGCTCTTTGGTCCCGCCTCTCAACTGTCAATCAACAGGTGTACAGGTTCCTGAGCCTATTGGGCTCTATCATATCTACACTTGAAACTGTGTATGGAGTCAGCCTCCACCACATTACTTCCTAATGCATTTCATTTGTCAACCACTCTTGACACTAAAAAAGTTCTTTCTAATATCTCTGTGGCTCATTTGGGCACTCAGTTTCCACCTGTGTCCCCTAGTGCGTGTGCCCCTTGTGTTAAATAGCCTGTCTTTATCTACCCTATCGATTCCCTTGAGAATCTTGAATGTGGTGATCATGTCCCCTTCTAACTCTTCTGTCTTGAATCTGGTGTACAGATTCCTGAGCCTACTGGGCTCAATCATATCTATATTTGAAACTGTGTATGTGTTACCTATCGTACGTTACGGCTCGTGATCCTACAGCAGCCAAACTTTAATAAGTCTAGGGATACGACACAACTGCTATTCTCAATAGCGAATCACCAGTATAACCCCTTACTAGGTAATGAGCACAACAATAGAGTCTTCATAGGACTGAAGAATAAAGACTAAGCATATGTATATAATTTATATTAAATAAATCTCAAAGGCAAACAGATGATTATATGGTCACAATATATCACATTAAAAAATATCACTGTAACTTCCAGACATTAAATCAATACTAAGAATAATTATATGGCTAGAATAAAAGAATGACTTAACTCCAACAAGTGTTATCTCCCCGGTTTCTGCTCAGCTACTGAACTCCAATATGAGAGTCAAAAAACACATTGCCTTGCCCCGCGAATAAATTGCCAAAGTTACAATATTTATTATTTCAACAATGGAGCACTATATTGTGACAAGAGTAATCTTAAACTAACTTAATGAATAATTAGTACATATTGATATAGACAACAAAAGTACGTGTTTCTTTACATAGTAATTAAAATATGCATACAGAATAGCATAATGGCATGCACACCCCAGCAACGGACGATCCCACGACAATTTGCCAGATACAGTTCACTCAATTATTATTTCACTCTGTTACCCACTGATGATCACATATAAATCATTAGTTCCCGTGGGAAAACTGATCACACAAAGAAATAAACAATCATTCCCACGATACGTTGGGCCTAACGCCAACACTGTAACATGAATGTGCATTTGCATAGAACATATAAGTATAACAATATACATGCTTGTAATTTACATACAATTATAATTGTACATATTAATATATTCACTTACGTATCTTATAAGGGTACGTAACACTTCCACCTCCAAGAAAAAAAAATGCAATGGATTGAAGATCAATGGCATTTTTTCAGAAGTAAAAATGTTAAGTAAAAAGAAACATTTCATTTATGGTACATCAAAACTTCTTGACAAAGCATCAGCAATAACATTTTGTCTGCCTGGAATATGTTTGATTTCTACATTAAATTCCTGCAAAAACAATGACCATCGCAGAATTCGTTGGTTCTTGACTTTCATCATATTTATAAAGATAAGGGGGTTGTGGTCTGTAAATACTAACACTTTATTTCCTGATAAGTAAATCTCAAACTTCTTGATTGACAATATAAGACCCAACGCCTCCTTTTCTACCACGGAATAATTTTTCTGAGCTGCATTAAATTTTCTGGAATAGTAATACACAGGATGCTCAATCTGGTCTAAACCAACTTGAATAAGCACAGCACCTATCCCAACATCTGACGCATCAATGTGTAATATAAATGGTTTATCAAATTGGGGACTAGCAAGAATAGGTGAGGTGGACAATATGCCCTTTAGGTTCTGAAAAGCATTCTGACAATCTTGTGTCCACTGAAACTTTACTTGCTTGCGTAACAAGTTTGTCAAAGGAGCAGCTACTGTTGAAAAATTTCTACAATAACGCCTATAGTATGCACACATACCAATAAACCGTTGGACTCCTTTCTTATTGGTCAACACTGGGTAGTCCACAATGGCTTGAATCTTATCTTGTAAGGGGATAATCTTACCTTGGCCTACCTCGTGGCCAAGATAAGTTATCGTACCTCTTGCCCAACTACACTTATTCATATTTATGGTTAACTTTGCGTTTTCCAACACTGTAAACAAGTTCTTAAGGCCTAAGAGATGATCGGCCCAATTCTTACTGTACAAAACAATGTCATCAAGGTAGGCCCTACAATCTGGCACATCCTTGAGTAAGAAATTCATAAGTCTTTGAAAAGTAGCAGGTGCATTTCTCAAACCGAATGGCATGACATTAAATTCATACGCACCATCAGGTGTAACAAAAGCAGTAACCTCTCTAGCATACTCTGTTAATGGAATTTGATAATACCCTTTTGACAAATCAAGCTTACTTACATATTCGGCATGACCTATGGACTCTATACATTCTTCCAACAAGGGTAAAGGAAAAACGTCCACTGTAGTGTTCTTGTTCAGTTTCCTGTAATCCACGCACAATCTCCAGGTTCCATCTGGTTTTGGCACTAACAAACACGGAGAGCTCCAAGTACTTTGACTTGGCCGAATGAAATCATGCTGGAGCAGATATTCCACTTCTGCTTGCATAATTTTCCTCTTTTCGGGATTCACTCGGTATGGATGTTGTCGAATGGGGGTGCTGTCCAGGAGCTGAATGTCGTGTGTGATGAGGTGGGTCTGGGTAGGAACCTCCCCAAACAGAGATGTATGGTTGTCCAGCAGAACCTGGAACTCATCACGTTGTTTCTCCTGTAAATGACATAGCATCTCCCTGCCATTGGAACTGGAACTGAGAAGTTGGATATTAACATCATATCCCTCACTACAATTATCCTCAGGTGGTAACTCTTCCCGACTAAAACAAGCTACTACACCAGGTCCAACATAAGCTTTTAATCTGTTAATGTGCACAGTCATTTGGGGTTCTGAAAGATTAGGGTTAATTAGTTTATAAGTTAGGTCTCCCACCTTGTCTACCACTTGGTAGGGTCCTGCGAACTTATGGGACATGGAAGTCCCCATACGAGGTTTCAACACCAACACCAAATCTCCGACATCAAACGACCTTAGCTTAGCCTTGAACTTCTTGTCATATCGTACTTTCATGGCTTGTTGAGTCCTTCCCAGATGTTCTTTCGCCAACTCACGAGCCCGACACAACTTTGCCTTGACCTCACTCAAGTACAATCCGCTCTGATGAACAGAGACATCTCCCAACAACTTTTCTTGTAGCATTTTAAGAGGACCTCTTACTTGGTGACCAAACACTAGTTCAAAGGGTGAACAGCCCAATGACTCTTGTAGCCCTTCTCTAGCAGCAAACAACACAAAGGGGAGATTCTCATCCCAATTACGTGGATGAGTTTCTCCGGTTGTCTTTAGCATTTGTTTCAAAGTCTGGTGGAAACGTTCAAGTCCACCTTGGCTTTGTGGATGATATGGACTGGACAATTTGTGCCGAATCCCTCGGGATTCGCAAAAAGTTCTGAAAACTTTAGAAACAAAATTTCCCCCATTATCACTCTGAATAACTCTAGGCATTCCAAACAACGAAAAGAATCTTTCAAGACACTTGATGAGATTATGAGCCTTGGTATTCCGTAGAGCATAAGCTTCAGGAAATCTAGTAGTCATACACATGAGAGTGAACAAAAACATGTTACCCGATTTAGTCTTAGGTAAAGGACCCACACAATCAATTACAACATGAGTAAATGGTTCATCAGGAACTACAATAGGTTGCAATGGTGCTCTAGGTACAGATTGATTTGGTTTACCAACAATTTGACAGGGTATACAGTTATGACAATATCTGACCACGTCTTTCTTTAACTTTGGCCAGAAAAAATATTTACTTATCTTATGGTACATATTCGTGATACCTTGATGACCTCCCATGGGGTCATCATGTGCAGCCTGCAGGACCTGCCTACGATAATCATTGGGGACAACGAGTTGGGTTCTAATCTCACAATCCTCTGAAGAGGGAGTTCCCTTTGGTCTCCACCTTCTCATCAGAAGTCGATCCTTGAAGAAGAAACCCGTCCCTTCCTCCAATGCATCAATATTATCAGGAGCCTCAGAAATACACTTACTTAAACTAGGATCAGTAGTCTGTACAACACTTAAGGGCAATGACTCAGACTCAGCAGCGAGCGGGCAAGAACCTAGTAGCTTGATCTCTTTTCCCGATTGATCAGAATAAAATGGAGTCATAGCTACTTCGGCCTCACTCTCGACAACTGGCGCACTGGAGACAAGCGGGCAAGGTACAGATAGTTCAGCCTCCTCACCTTCACTTTCCTTGTGATTTAGGTTCGGCGGGGCTTCTACTACGGCCTCACTCTCATCATCCAGTCGAGTCATAAAAGAATCCTCAAGATCCACCTCCCACTCCTTTACTGAAGGGGTCCTGGTCTTGGGAACTGCAACCTCAGTGAAGACAGGATTACTCTCACCTGTTTTTCCCATTGATCTAGTAACAACACAAGCAGGGTAAATAATATCATCATCTGCTTCCGGTTGAGCTAATACATTATGGGGTTTAGTTAACATGATGGGACACTTGGGCCCTACAACCATTTGGTTGCCAAAATCATTACCTAGAATAATGTCTACCCCAGGAATGGGCAGTTGTTTACTTACACCAACATTACACCATCCTGAAGTATATTTAGAATCAAGGTTAACTTGCAATAAGGACACTGGTTGCACACTTCCGGCAATACCCTGGAGAAGCACAACTTCACCCAGATCTCGGGTGTCAACATCATCAAGTACCTTCTGGGTAATAAGAGACTGTGAAGCTCCAGTATCACGGAGTAATTGAACAGTCTTATGTCTACCATTAGTACATAATAAGGTACCTGTGGACATATAGGGTTTGAATTCAGCCATCCAATTGGGACTGACTGTAATACATGAAGAATTAATAGGTTGCACTCCTTTACTCATAATAAGACCAGTTGGTCGGAGTTCAGGATGCAAACTAAAACATGAAGAAATCACATGCCCCCTTCTCTTACAATGGGTACAATGTTTGACAGTGGACACACTGGTAGAACCAACTGCCGGTTTAGAATTAGCATTACTAGGCTTAGATGATCCTGGCAATGGAGTAACCATCTTAGGGTTAGTAAGAGAAGAGTTCACGGGAGTAACTGTCGCACCAGGAGGAGACTTATACTGATAAGGAGTACGGTGAGCATTGAAATTTACTCTACGACTAGACTTAGGTGAAGTGGCCGTAAACGGGGCCTTAGTCAGCAACTCATGCTCATCCGCGAGCTTTGACAGCTCATCAATATCGGTTACATTCTTTTGTTCTGCCATAAAAGTAGACAACTGGTCTGGAAGACAGGACAATACTTCTTCCATTATGAGAAGATTCTTTAGAGCATCAAAATCAGTGACTGCAAGTGACTTTAACCATCTGTTGCAAAAATTCGTCTTCTGACGAGTAAAATCGGCTATTGTCTGATCCTTGATTCTCCTTAGGTTCCTGAACTTTTGCCTGTGTGCCTCTGGATTTAGTTGGTATGCATTGAGGATGCTTTTCTTTACAAAGTCATAATCAAAACTATGAGCGTCAGGGAGGGATGTGAAAACCTCCTGACTACGCCCCTTGAATTGAGACTGCATAATGGCTACCCACTGATCCCTTGGCCAGTTCATACTGATGGCAATTTTATTAAAATGTGCAAAGAAAACCTCAGGATCTTCCTCATTGAACTTGGGCAACTCTATATACTTATTCATCCTGATGGGATTATTATCACTATTTGTTGAAACATTACTAGTATTTCCATGCCCAGCTGCCATACGCTGTGATTCAAGCCTGAAGTTAGTGTCAGCCATTTGTTGTTGAATCTCTAATTGCCTAGTTTGTTCCTCGGCTTGTTGCTTCTTTGTGGCTTCAAGTTGCAACTCAATTAAACCTCTCTGGTTTTGTGCCGCAATTTCTAAACGCCTAGTCTCCAGCTCCCTTTGCTGAGCTTCAGCCTCTAATATTTTCTGTTCCTTTTGAGCTTCAAGCTTAGCATGGGCTATTTGCGCTTCTAACTCAAGACGCTTTAACGTCATCTGATCACTCGACTCCTCTCTTAACTCTTCTAGAATTTCTTCATCTAAATCCCCATTCTCAACAAAATGCGTCACAATGACTTTCAATATTTGGGCTTTAACCATTCTATTGCTGGCGGTCAAATCCAAATGATTTGCCATTTGTATTAACTCAGTCTTTTTAAGGTTCTGAATCCCTTCAAAGTCTGGGTGAGCCACCAACGCTGCAACTTTCTCCTCCATCGTTACTAACACTTGGCACTTAATTCACAACAATAATTAACACAATGGCACTGCACTACACTTCACTGTAAAATTGTCACCACACTGAAAATTCGCTTGGCCTCACTGCACAAACAAAATATATAGGATGACTTACCTCAAAATCGTGAAACGTTGTTACTTGACACACAGGAAGGCTTGCTTGGCACATGGAATAGTTCTTAAGAAACACACAGAGACACTTGACACACTGGTACCTAGGAAGGCAAGGTTAGATTAGCATAGTTAAGTTAAGTGGGACAATATATCCCGGACAGGCCCCCATAACTCTTTGTTACCTATCGTACGTTACGGCTCGTGATCCTACAGCAGCCAAACTTTAATAAGTCTAGGGATACGACACAACTGCTGTTCTCAATAGCGAATCACCAGTATAACCCCTTACTAGGTAATGAGCACAACAATAGAGTCTTCATAGGACTGAAGAATAAAGACTAAGCATATGTATATAATTTATATTAAATAAATCTCAAAGGCAAACAGATGATTATATGGTCACAATATATCACATTAAAAAATATCACTGTAACTTCCAGACATTAAATCAATACTAAGAATAATTATATGGCTAGAATAAAAGAATGACTTAACTCCAACAAGTGTTATCTCCCCGGTTTCTGCTCAGCTACTGAACTCCAATATGAGAGTCAAAAAACACATTGCCTTACCCCGCGAATAAATTGCCAAAGTTACAATATTTATTATTTCAACAATGGAGCACTATATTGTGACAAGAGTAATCTTAAACTAACTTAATGAATAATTAGTACATATTGATATAGACAACAAAAGTACGTGTTTCTTTACATAGTAATTAAAATATGCATACAGAATAGCATAATGGCATGCACACCCCAGCAACGGACGATCCCACGACAATTTGCCAGATACAGTTCACTCAATTATTATTTCACTCTGTTACCCACTGATGATCACATATAAATCATTAGTTCCCGTGGGAAAACTGATCACACAAAGAAATAAACAATCATTCCCACGATACGTTGGGCCTAACGCCAACACTGTAACATGAATGTGCATTTGCATAGAACATATAAGTATAACAATATACATGCTTGTAATTTACATACAATTATAATTGTACATATTAATATATTCACTTACGTATCTTATAAGGGTACGTAACAGTATGGAGTCAGCCTCCACCACATCACTGCTTAATACATTCCATTTGTTCCATTCCAGATGTGTGTAATTTTCGCGCTTAATTTTCGTGGGCTTCAGCTCTTGGGTCGGGCTGCTTAACCTTTGCTATAGTGGTATACTTGCACACTACACCCTTCAGTTCTGCCATCACCGAGCACAGCTCTAATAGATTTAGTTTCCATTTGTACTCATGTATCGTATCTTGAGGTTATCTTGAGATGATTTCGGGGCTTTAGTGTCCCCGCGGCCCGGTCCTCGACCAGGCCTCCACCCCCAGGAAGCAGCCCGTGACAGCTGACTAACTCCCAGGTACCTATTTACTGCTAGGTAACGGGGGCATTCAGGATGAAAGAACCTTTGCCAATTTGTTTCTGCCTCGTGCGGGAATCGAACCCGCGCCACAGAATTAAGAGTCCTGCGCGCTATCCACCAGGCTACGAGGCCCAGATCCTCACCCTTCCCTGTGTCAACCTTGTCAATGGTGTGCCAGAGGATGGCAAACTTCTCAACTTTCTTGAGCTTCTTTCTGTGCTTGACAAGCTGGCATTTCCTCCGAGATAAGCTGTTGCAGGGGGGGGGTGTTGCTTGATAAGCTGAGGGATCCACGGTGGCGCTGCGCACTCGGGAATTGGTGTTACGTATGTGGCTTATTTGCCACTACCAGCCAAGAAACTGTCCCTATAAGCATTTCCAATGTCCCTGGATATTTCATACATAGTGATCATGTCCCTCATGATTTTCCTGGTGAACACTGGCATGAGGTGCAGCTCTTTAAATCTATAATGTTGGTCGTGTCTGGTGCAGACTACTTAAGGTCTTTGACGAGGAAAATTTGCACTTTTTTGCGTTAATTCTTTTGAAGGTTCCTGAAGGCAGTTCTTGCGTTTGTTCGTCTTGAACTTTGCTCTGATAATCAGCAGTTTGTATGAGCGTCGTACAGTTTAGTTCAGTGTGTGGTTCAGCTCTTGAACCACACACTGAACTTGGTGTTTGGGCTCTGGCCTCCTGCACCCATCGTCGTGGCATTGAACTTACTAGGGGTTGAATTCTAGCAGCCACTTGTAAGACCATTTCTCTAGTTTGGTTACAGAATGAGACGCGTATAGGAAAGGTGACTTACACATACATTCTCCTCCTGACTTTCCACCTCTCCTCCACCACTTTCCTTCTCCTCTACTTCCTTTCGCCTCTCCCTTCCTTCCTCCTTCCTCTTCCTCCTCCTCCTCTCTCCCTAACCTTCTTCCTCCCTCCCCTCCCCCCTCCCCCTGACACTTTCAGCCACTGCGGTTAAGTTTGTGTTCGTTTTCTTTGAGGTGCGGGGGCGGGCGGGCGGGGCGGGGCGGGGGGACTCTTACAGCTGCCCTGGAAAGACCTTTATTGATTTTCTGGCTCGCTTTCTCGGCACTAGTTGTACTGGATATTGTTTTGACCTTTGTTCCCCCGTCCCCCCCCCCCTCCCCTAGTCCCTAGTTCACCTGGTCCTTGGGTTCCCCTTGTTCCCGCTGAGCCTGGGTACCCCTGGTTCCTGGTTCCCCTTGTTCCCGCTGAGCCTGGGTACCCCTGGTTCCCCTTGTTCCCGCTGAGCCTGGGTACCCCTGGTTCCTGGTTCCCCTTGTTCCCGCTGAGCCTGGGTACCCCTGGTTCCTGGTTCCCCTTGTTCCCGCTGAGCCTGGGTACCCCTGGTTCCTGGTTCCCCTTGTTCCCGCTGAGCCTGGGTACCCCTGGTTCCTGGTTCCCCTGGTTCCTGGTTCCCATGAAACGGTTCTCTTGACTGTGTTATACAGCACTAATAGCCCAGTAAATGTAAGAAATCTTGCCAGAATGAAAGTGCAAGGGAGGGAACTATCAGGGGAAAGCGCCAAGCCATTACGACTATATAGCACTGGGATAAGGGGTCAGGATAAGGATTTGGGATGGGACGGTGGGGGCAAGGAATGGTGCCCAACCACTTGGACGGTCGGGGGATTGAACGCTGACCTGCATGAAGCGAAACCGTCGCTGTACCGTCCGCAGAAGTGACGTAGCAATCGGGTATTAGTAAGAGGTGTGGGCGTGCGGGTAGCTGCAAGCAACAGCCTGATGGACCACGTTATTGGCGCCTTGAGCCTGGCTCCAGGCCTGGCATGGGGCAGTCGAAGACCTTCCCTCCCCCCCAACACCAGAACCCGGTCCAGGTATAATCCAGGTACTGTAGTTATAGTACCACTCCATTTGGTCCGGGAGACATCTCCCGTCACGCAGGGTGCAGTCGCGCCTCCACAGATCTCCAGTATCATCTCTTGATACTGGTAATGGCTCAAAAAAGCCACCACTTATGGGCTATTCATGCCCGTGCCACCTTTTGGGTGGCTTAATCTTCATCAATCAATCAATCTATAGTACCAGTTGGCGGTTAACTACTCCGTGTGGGTAGTTAAGCTAACCATCTCTTCGCCCTAGGTTCAGGGCCATTACAAATGACGTGAATGTCGTTATAATTGGAGAGCGGGGGGGGGGGGGCGGACACCAACCTGGAATTAAAAAAACCTGGGTTTTGGGAAATCCATTGTATGTAATCAGCGTTTGGGACGCCGCTCTGATAAGGATTATTAAAACAAAATTGAAGGATAAAACATATTTGGTGACGAGGCTTAGCTTTTAATAAAATTCAAAGCTGAAAGTTTAATAGAATGGTGTTTGGTGGAGAGAGACTGGCAGGGGGGGGGCGTTATCTTTAGATGATTTCGGGGCTTTAGTGTCCCCGCGGCCCGGTCCTCGACCAGGCCTCCACCCCCAGGAAGCAGCCCGTGACAGCTGACTAACTCCCAGGTACCTATTTACTGCTAGGTAACAGGGGCATTCAGGGTGAAAGAAACTTTGCCCATTTGTTTCTGCCTCGTGCGGGAATCGAACCCGCGCCACAGAATTACGAGTCCTGCGCGCTATCCACCAGGCTACGAGGCCCCTCCATTGCCGAGGCGTGATTGTATTTTCACAATGCACTGATTTGAGTTTGTGTTTACTAGTATCGGGTTGTTAGCTCTTGGTCCCCGCCTCTCTAGTCGTCTGTTGTCTAATGTACTGACTCCCGACGTGTTTTTCTCTATGGGGAGCCGGTCGGCCGAGCGGACAGCACACTGGACTTGTGATCCTGTGGTCCTGGGTTCGATCCCAGGCGCCGGCGAGAAACAATGGGCAGAGTTTCTTTCACCCTATGCTCCTGTTACCTAGCAGTAAAATAGGTACCTGGGTGTTAGTCAGCTGTCACGGGCTGCTTCCTGGGGGGTGGAGGCCTGGTCGAGGACCGGGCCGCGGGGATACTAAAAAGCCCCGAAATCATCTCAAGATAACCTCAAGATATCGTGTATATATCTTGCGGTTGGTTCCTTATGGTTCCAAGGATCAATGCTCTCCACGGCCCTGTCTCTGATCTGGCCTCCTGGTTGGTTGTCTGGTCAACCAGGCTGTTGGACGCTGTTACTGGCAGCCTGACGTATGAATCACAGCCTGGTTTTAGACTATATATAGCTGTTGTTACACATTTAGCTACTCAGAAGGAAGTGTCTATGTAGCACGGGCTATGGTGAGCCCGTAATTATATATAGCCATATAGCATAGACTTATAGCAAATGTCAGGGGTGACATTTGCTTTATGATTTGATGTTGGTAATCGTATTCGTGAAGAATTTGTTTGAGTTATCTCTGTTTAGTGTGTTTTAAGAGCTCACTGAAAACAAAATCGTACTGATTTCTCAGTATTTCACTTATTTCTTTGTTGTCATCTGTGAAAGTTCCACCTCCCTTGCGCTAGGGCCGAATACTTGATATAGCTTTTGTTCTACATTTTGCATGGGAGAAAAACTATTTCGGATTTTTGCCTATTTCACTGGTGGCCTTTTGCGTTCAAGTTCTTCAGCGATTTGTTTTCTATAGAGGGAATGCCGTTTTCCTTTCTTATTTACATTTTCTTTCACTTTATTAGAGGTATTTGGCATATTTCCACAGCTACCGTGTTTGTTTTGTTTCTTACAGGCAATGGTTTAGGTCTGAATTTTCTAGTTTGGCCCCCACATGCGCCAATTCCGGCCCCCACATGCGCCAATTCCGGCCCCCTCATGCGCCAATTCCGGCCCCCTCATGCGCCAATTCCGGCCCCCACATGCGCCAATTCCGGCCCCCACATGCGCCAATTCCGCCGCTGCTACGGCCTCGAGGCCGAACACCGCAAACTGGAAGCCGTGAATTACGTGAGAACAAAGTCTAGCAGGTTAATGATAGTCTCATAATATCCATTATTACACCGGGGTGCAGCCCGCGCCTCCGTCACACATTAATATAGTTTCCCCTGAAAAAAATGCTCTCAATAGCTTCCACGTTTTCTTCTTTTTTGTTTACATAATTATCTCGTATACAAGATATAATAGTGCTTCCTGCTGGGATTAGTATTTCTTGCGGGATTTATCATGCTCCATGCAGGATTTATCATTTTCAGGATATTTTTTTACCGTTATTTAATACAATTTATGGTTAAATACTCTGTGAAGAGACGTAGCCTAGTGGGCGTCGTGATTGACTGGTGATGTATACAGAGGGAGAGCAAGTATAAACGAATATATATTCATATATACACCAAGTGGTATACCCTATTAATGGTGTATATGTATACTAAGAGTCTACTTAAGTCCTGGACTGTGTAGGACTAAAGTATACCTCGCTGCTGGGTCAGTAGGCTGGTGTGGATTTTAGTTAATATTCATAGGTTGATAGGTCTTAATAACCCTCATTTGGTTAATAGGTTATTATAATACTCACAGGTTGATAGGACTTAATAACCCTCATTTGGTTAATAGGTTATTATAATACTCACAGGTTGATAGGACTTAATAACCCTCATTTGGTTAATAGGTTATTATAATACTCACAGGTTGATAGGTCTTAATAACCCTCATTTGGTTAATAGGTTATTATAATACTCACAGGTTGATAGGACTTAATAACCCTCATTTGGTTAATAGGTTATTATAATACTCACAGGTTGATAGGACTTAATAACCCTCATTTGGTTAATAGGTTATTATAATACTCACAAGTTGATAGGACTTAATAACCCTCATTTGGTTAATAGGTTATTATAATACTCACAGGTTGATAGGTCTTAATAACCCTCATTTGGTTAATAGGTTATTATAATACTCACAGGTTGATAGGTCTTAATAACCCTCATTTGGTTAATAGGTTATTATAATACTCACAGGTTGATAGGACTTAATAACCCTCATTTGGTTAATAGGTTATTATAATACTCACAGGTTGATAGGACTTAATAACCCTCATTTGGTTAATAGGTTATTATAATACTCACAGGTTGATAGGACTTAATAACCCTCCAGACCCCCCCCACCCACCAAACCTTCAGCAACCACTCAGCGTGTGGCAAGATGTTGACAGCCCTAATATTACTGATCTTGTGTCCGGTGGGTGCTGCTGGCAGTCTCCTGTGGACCCCACAGTCTGATGGATCAAGAACGGGACGCTTATTTTTATGCTACTTGCTCAACTAAACGGTAGGGTCGAACTGCAATTTAAAAGACGATTCGACACATAGTCGAGCCATCAATCAAGAAGATTGAAGTCACTGGGGAGTAGAACAACACCCAGAACCCCATCAACCAGGCATCAACCCGGAGGCTTGGTGTCAGAACCCGTGCCACGGGGTCATTGACCCCCCCAATGACCTCAGGGTGACCTCAGGGTAAGGCGTATGTGCCAGGTGCTGGGGAAGAAAGTGGAACAAGTCGGTGCAGGTTGGAGTATCTTAGTCTACCCTTAAAGAGAACGTGGAATGGAAAGAAAATGTGCGTCTTGATCGATCAGGGGTAAGTAATGGCGCGGGCTTCTTGTGTTGTTGGTACCCCTGCCTCCCTGTAGGTGTAGCCTGGCCTCCCTGTAGGTGTAGCCTGGCCTCCCCTGTAGGTGTAGTCTGGCCTCCCCTGTAGGTGTAGTCTGGCCTCTCTGTAGGTGTAGCCTGGCCTCCCCTGTAGGTGTAGCCTGGCCTCCCCTGTAGGTGTAGCCTGGCCTCCCTGTAGGTGTAGCCTGGCCTCCCTGTAGGTGTAGCCTGGCCTCCCTGTAGGTGTAGTCTGGCCTCTCTGTAGGTGTAGCCTGGCCTCCCTGTAGGCGTAGCCTGGCCTCTCTGTAGGTGTAGTCTGGCCTCTCTGTAGGTGTAGCCTGGCCTCCCTGTAGGTGTAGCCTGGCCTCCCTGTAGGTGTAGCCTGGCCTCCCTGTAGGTGTAGCCTGGCCTCCCCTGTAGGTGTAGCCTGGCCTCCCTGTAGGTGTAGCCTGGCCTCCCCTGTAGGTGTAGCCTGGCCTCCCCTGTAGGTGTAGCCTGGCCTCCCTGTAGGTGTAGCCTGGCCTCCCTGTAGGTGTAGCCTGGCCTCCCCTGTAGGTGTAGCCTGGCCTCCCCTGTAGGTGTAGCCTGGCCTCCCCTGTAGGTGTAGCCTGGCCTCCCCTGTAGGTGTAGCCTGGCCTCCCCTGTAGGTGTAGCCTGGCCTCCTCTGTAGGTGTAGCCTGGCCTCCCTGTAGGTGTAGCCTGGCCTCCCTGTAGGTGTAGCCTGGCCTCCCTGTAGGTGTAGCCTGGCCTCCCTGTAGGTGTAGCCTGGCCTCCCTGTAGGTGTAGCCTGGCCTCCCTGTAGGTGTAGCCTGCCCTCCCTGTGAGAGGCGGGCCGAAAGAGCAGAGCTCAACTAGGCGAGTACACACACACACACACACACACACACACACACATACACACACACACACACACACACACACACACACACACACACACACACACACACACACACACACACACACACACATACTGTGTGTATGTTTGAGAAAGACTTGGGGGTTGATATCACGCCAGACCTGTCCCCTGAAGCCCATATCAAGAGGATAACATCAGCGGCATATGCCAGATTGGCTAACATAAGAACGGCCTTTAGAAACTTGTGTAAGGAATCATTCCGAACTTTGTATACCACATATGTCAGACCAATCCTGGAGTATGCAGCCCCAGCATGGAGTCCATATCTAGTCAAGCATAAGACTAAACTGGAAAAGGTTCAAAGGTTTGCCACCAGACTAGTACCCGAGCTGAGAGGTATGAGCTACGAGAAGAGACTACGGGAATTAAACCTCACGTCACTGGGAGACAGAAGAGTTAGAGGAGACATGATCACCACGTCACTGTACGACACTGGGAGACAGAAGAGTTAGAGGGGACATGATCACCACATACAAGATTCTCAGAGGAATTTACAGGGTAGATAAAGACAGACTATTTAACACAAGGGTCACACGCACTAGGGGACACAGGTGGAAATAGAGTGCCCAAATGAGTCATGGAGACATTAGAAAGAATTTTTCAGTGTCAGAGTAATAGACAAATGTAATGCATTAGGAAGTGATGTGGTGGAGACTGACTCCATACACAGCTTTAAGTGTAGAGAGAGCCCAATAGGCTCAGCAATCTGTACACTAGTTGATTGACAGTTGAGAGGTGGGACCAAAGAGCCGAAGCTCAACCCCCGCAAGCACTACTAGGGAGTACAACTAGGTGAGGGGAGTACACACAGCACCCCCTAATTGAGTGGGATATATAAGGGGAAGTTAAGTTGGAAGCACCCTTGGGAATGAGTGATCACAGTGTATTGATCTTTGAGTACCTGGTAGAGCTAGGATTTATCTCCCCCCAAAAAAGAACTTTAAAACAAAGGGCTGGCGTACTGAAAGGGGAATTATGAGATGAGAGGTTTCCTAAGGGATATTCCTAAGGGATTCCAAAGGAGACGAGAGATACCAAATAATATACACGTGGAAAATACTGGAGGGCCAGGTCCCAATTCTACACAGTAAAATAACAACGTACTGGAGTGAACGATATGGAAGAAAATGCAGAATAGAACCAGTGAAGAGCAGAGGTGGCATAGGCACAATCAGAGAACACTGTATAAACATCAGAGGTCCTCGGTTGTTCAACACCCTCCCAGCGAGCATAAGAAATATTGCCGGAACAACTGTGGACATCTTCAAGAGAAAACTGGACTGTTTTCTAAGAAGTTCCGGATAAGCCGGGCTGTGGTGGGTATGTGGCCCTGCGGGACGCTCCAAGCAACAGCCTGGTGGACCAAACTCTCACAAGTCGAGCCTGCAAGCGAACACGGCCACATCCCAGCTCTGTGGCTCATTTGGGCACTCAATTTCCACCTGTGTTCCCTAGTGCGTGTGCCCCTGGTGTTAAAATTCTCCAAATCATTTCAAATCAATTCTTCAAATTTGAAATTCTTCTTCAAATCACTTGTGTTGTCCCGTCTTGAGTACTGCTCAGTACTCACTTCCCCCTTCAGAGCAGGATTGCTGAAATAGAGGGAATACAGAGAACATATACGGCACGCATAGACGAGATAAAACACCTAAATTATTGGGATCGTCTCAAAGCCCTCCAAATGTACTCACTATGTATGTCTATGTATGTCGTATATGTTCTGGGATGTGGCCGTGTTCGCTGGTATGTGGTCGTGTTCGCTGGTATGTGGTCGTGTTTGCTGGAATGTGATCGTGTTCACTGGAATGTGATCGTGTTCACTGGTATGTGGTCGCGTTCGCTGGTATGTGGTCGTGTTCGCTGGTATGTGGTCGTGTTCGCTGGTATGTGGTCGTGTTTGCTGGAATGTGATCGTGTTCACTGGAATGTGATCGTGTTCACTGGAATGTGGTCGCGTTCGCTGGTATGTGGTTGCATGTGAGGGGGGGGGGAGGGGTTGTTTCAGGCTGTACAGTAATAATAATTCAGGCGAGCGCCTGTTGTTGCCCCGAGCTTCTCATTTGATGTTAGTGGACACGTTTATGGCCAGAAAATGGGCTTGGAAATGCCAGAAAGGCCTTGTGGCGGCGGGTGGCGCCGCCCGCCGGAGCTCTCTGGTTAAATGCAGCTTTAAAAACAGTGGAGGAGCTTGTAGAGCTGGTAGAGCTGGCTCACAGCGCGCGTCAGCACTCGGCTGGCTTGTAGAGCTAGCCAAGAGAGCTTTCTGGCACCAGTTGGGCTTTAAATGTTAGACTTTAAGCTTGTAAAGGGACGCCGACCTTGTAAATACTCGGCGACCTGTAACTGTATGTTATAATTCTTTGACACGAAGCGTGCTTCTAATGTTTGTTTGTTTGTTTGTTTGCAGGCGAAGGCGAAGTCGCACCCTGCGTGGTAGTCACTAACAAGGTAAGTTACGGCTCCTCTTTCCCCTTGTTTCTCTGTCCTCCCTTGTTCCCACCCCCCTCCTCCCTGTTCCCATGTCTCTCCCCTGTCCTCGTGTCCCCCTGAATGTAGAATTATTAAAAGAAGCAAGAAACCATCTAAGAAATAGTACAAATGATGATCCGAAATCGTGAAATGAGCACAGAACCCCATCCAGGTATTGACTCTTGGGAGATGTGATGCTGGACCCCCGTCGTGATGAGTGAAATGCTGATGAGTATGTTATTCATATGTATCACATTATACATATGTATTACATTATACATATGGAGCACGACACGGTAGATATGGTTACGGCAAGGTATTGATAGTGTGGATGATGAGACCCCCTTCAGAGCAAAGGGTTGCATTATTGGAACCACCACACCAGTGGTGGTGGTTGTCGTCACACCAGTGGTGGTGGCTCTCATCACACCAGTGGTGGTGGCTCTCATCACACCAGTGGTGGTGGCTCTCATCACACCAGTGGTGGTGGCTCTCGTCACACCAGTGGTGGTATCTCGTGTGGAATGTTGCTCAGTCTTCACGCTGCTATTCATCGCAGGAAAGATAAGCGAGCTACAGAAAGTTAAAGAGGCCCTCTACCGCCAGCATGGAATGAAATGAGAGGCAGTAGGAAGTTAAGCCACCATAGAGAGGGTGATTAAGGGGGTCCAGTGTAATCACCAGAGATCCTGGTCTTGGTCAACCTCCTGCCAACACCTAAAAAAAAATTGCAAAAATAACGAATGGAAGTTATCTAGAAGCACAAATATATCAACATTTCTGGTGGAGTTAAGAGGCGGACACGAGAGGGGAATGATAGCGACTATCGTCAGGCTGCGATAGTTGAAGTACTATCGCAATCGTCCACAAGTAATTGCTCTACCACACCAGGGAGCCGGTCGGCCGAGCGGACAGCACGCTGGACTTGTGATCCTGTGGTCCCGGGTTCGATTCCGGGCGCCGGCGAGAAACAATGGGCAGAGTTTCTTTCACCCTATGCCCCTGTTACCTAGCAGTAAAATAGGTACCTGGGTGTTAGTCAGCTGTCACGGGCTGCTTCCTGGGGGTGGAGGCCTGGTCGAGGACCGGGCCGCGGGGACACTAAAGCCCCGAAATAATCTCAAGATAGCTCAAGATAGACCAGATGATTCATGATGAAGATTAAGCCACCCAAGAGGCGGCACGGGCATGAATAGCCCGTAAGTGGTAGGTTTTTGTGGGGGAATGAATGTGATCTGGTCGTGACCAAACCAGAACAAGTCATGTCTTTAAATAAGAGTTCTCCGACTGTCTTCAAGGATTGCGAAGACGTCGTGCAGGAGAGAGAGGCGCACTCAACGTCCCAGGAAACTTGTCTTACCTGGATATTACCTGGAGAGGGTCTCTGCATATTGTTTTTGGATTTATCTACTCGAAACAAAAAGTTGCAAGTAGCACGGGCTATGGTGAGCCCCTAGTGGACTTACCTGGCACAGGAGCGGGCTACGGGAACGCCCCCCCCCCCCACAGATTCATAACAACACGGGTTCAGACCTGGGGCCAGATTCATGAAGCAGTTAAGCAAGCACTTACGAACCTGTCCATCTTTTCTCAATCTTTGGCGGCTTTGTTTACAATTATTAAACAGTCAATGAGCTCCGAAGCACCAGGAGGCTGTTTATAACAATAACAACAGTTGATTGGGAAGTTTTCATGCTTGTAAACTGTTTAATAAATGTAACCAAAGCCAAAGATTGAGGAAAGATGTACACGTTCATAAGTACCCGCGTAACTGCTTCGTGAATCTGGCCCCAGGACACTCCTGCCTCTCACAGCTGCTGGATCACTATGACACTGTTCTAGGGACCACAGAAGATCAGCAAAACGCTGCCGTTACAATCACAGACTATGCAAAAGCTTTCGACAAATAGGACCATCCCAGCAGACTAACACGGACCTCGTGGGCCATAAGGAACTATGGAAACTTATTTTTCCGCCCTGTGATTTCTGAGGGGAAAAAGCGCCAAGCCATCACGACTATATAGCACTGGGAAGGGGGTCAGGTTAAGGATTTTGGGATGGGACGCCGGGAAAGGAATGGTGCCCAACCACTTGGATGGTTGCACCTTGGGAGCCTCGAACTGACGACCACTGAAGAGCTGAATGCAGGTATACATGTCCATGTGTTTTGAACTATAATGGTTTCGGATGCAATTAGTTGATGGACAGGTGGAAAAGCCGAGCCCATGAGCCGACGCCCGGTCCTGTAGACAATTATGTGAGTACACACGAGGGCCCCCAGGCCTTAGGTAGGAGGTGTGGGGGTGAGGAGTGAGGGTGGAGGGGTGGAGAGGTGAGGGAGGAGAGGTGAGGGAGGGGTGGAGAGGTGAGGGAGGAGAGGTGAGGGAAGGGGCTGAGGGAGGAGAGGGGAAGAACATCTCTGGTTTCTTATTGATTCTAACTGAGGCAGAGGACAAGATGGCTCCTGTGTTGTGCGGTGATAACACCAGGGCGCTCCTCCTTGTCCACGCTCAGGCTTGGCCACGACTCTCAGTGTCGTCCGTGGCTCCACCTGTTGGCCACGGCACTGTGGTGGCCACGGCACTGTGGTGGCCACGGCACTGTGTTGGCCACGGCACTGTGGTGGCCACGGCACTGTGTTGGCCACGGCACTGTGGTGGCCACGGCACTGCGTTGGCCACGGCACTGTGTTGGCCACGGCACTGTGTTGGCCACGGCACTGTGTTGGCCACGGCACTGTGTTGGCCACGGCACTGTGTTGGCCACGGCACTGTGTTGGCCACGACTGTGAATGTATTAGAGGTGATGTAGCAAGAGTATGAGGGAATGAGAAACATTAATCTGAACTATTCTCACTTAGCTAGTTTAATTACCTACTTGAACTTACCTAGTCTTACCTTACCTTACCAGTCCTACCTTACCTAGTCTTACCTTACCTTACCAGTCCTACCTTACCTTACCAGTCCTACCTTACCTTACCAGTCCTACCTTACCTTACCAGTCCTACCTTACCTTACCAGTCCTACCTTACCTAGTCTTACCTTACCTTACCAGTCCTACCTTACCTTACCAGTCCTACCTTACCTTACCAGTCCTACCTTACCTTACCAGTCCTACCTTACCTTACCAGTCCTACCTTACCTAGTCTTACCTTACCTTACCAGTCCTACCTTACCTTACCAGTCCTACCTTACCTTACCAGTCCTACCTTACCTTACCAGTCCTACCTTACCTAGTCTCTTTGGAGGGGGGGAGTGACCCCCCCCCCGCCACTTTTCAGTTTCAAGGCTTAAAATAAGTCTATACTTTGCGTCTTATCCCAGCCGTGATCTCAGTAACACACGCGGCCCCAAGCAAGCTATCATCTTCTGACGCAACACAAGACTGGATTGACTCAAGTGTATTGCTTAGTTCTTTATGATGCTCCCCATACCCGTCCCGGTGGTGGAAATGGTTTCAGAGGAGCATGGTGGGGTCCAGGAGCTGAATCCCATAGTTCATTTAGCCAAGCAACTAACAGCCTGGTGAAGGTAGTTAGACAATTGTTCAGGCAGTGAACTGCAAAAGTCACTATACAAGGCACTTTACATCTATGGTGAGTCACACATATATATAGTGTGTGTGTACTCACCTAGTGCTTGCGGGGGTTGAACTCTGGCTCTTTGGTCCCACCTCTCAACTGGTGAACAGGTTCCTGAGCCTACTGGGCTCTTATCATATCATTTGAAACTGTGTATGGAGTCAGCCTCCACCACATCACTTCCTGTGTATGTGGCTGTGGGCGGATGGGTGGGTGTCGA
This sequence comes from Procambarus clarkii, assembly GCF_040958095.1. Lineage (NCBI taxonomy): Eukaryota > Metazoa > Arthropoda > Malacostraca > Decapoda > Cambaridae > Procambarus > Procambarus clarkii. Next base: position 6,639,274 of record NC_091241.1, on the reverse strand, counting down.
GGACCTACCCCCCCTCCCCCCCTTCTCTCTCTCTCTCTCTCTCTCTCTCTCTCTGTCTCTCTCTCTCTCTGTCTCTCTCTCTCTCTCTGTCTGTCTCTGTCTCTGTCTCTGTCTCTCTCTCTCTCTCTCTCTCTCTCTCTCTCTCTCTCTCTCTCTCTCTCTCTCTCTCTCTCTCTCTCTCTCTGTCTCTCTCTCTCTCTGTCTCTCTCTCTCTCTGTCTCTCTCTCTCTCTGTCTCTCTCTCTGTCTCTCTCTCTCTCTGTCTCTCTCTCTCTCTGTCTCTCTCTCTCTCTCTCTCTCTCTCTCTCTCTCTCTCTCTCTCTCTCTCTCTCTCTCTCTCTCTCTCTCTCTCTCTCTCTCTCTCTCTGTCTCTCTCTCTCTCTGTCTCTCTCTCTCTCTGTCTCTCTCTCTCTCTGTCTCTCTCTCTCTCTGTCTCTCTCTCTCTCTGTCTCTCTCTCTCTCTGTCTCTCTCTCTGTCTCTCTCTCTCTCTGTCTCTCTCTCTCTCTGTCTCTCTCTCTCTCTCTCTCTCTTTTTTTTTTTTTTTTTTTAAACTAAGACTAGGATTCATAAGGGATGCCTAATAACATACCTATTGAAACTGCAAGCAAGAGCTGTTATCCTACCTCAGCTCATCTGAAGCCTACACCTAGAAACTCATTTATTACATAAGAGTATACTTTGAAACTAACACAATGGGAACTACCATATATTTAACTTATGTAAGCTAAGTTGAAACCTACTCCTAGATGCCCATTTATTTCATGAGCCTGGTATTATTTGCTTTAGAAGGAATAGCCTTTATTCATTAAAAAACATTAAGTAACAATCATATAAGGAACAGGATGAGCTTGTAGCCAGCTGTGTGCCAGAGTCTTCATGTGAACAGTTGACCTGATCTCCCGTGTATCAATCTGTTGAGCGATTGAGCAATCTCTCTCTCTCTCTCTCTCTCTCTCTCTCTCTCTCTCTCTCTCTCTCTCTCTCTC
>NC_091241.1:6615788-6633288 GCF_040958095.1 Procambarus clarkii | reverse complement strand
CACCGCCACCAGGGGGTGTGGAGCTGGAGCCACACCACCACCAGGGGGTGTGGAGCCACACCACCACCAGGGGGTGTGGAGCTGGAGCCACACCACCACCAGGGGGTGTGGAGCCACACCGCCACCAGGGGGTGTGGAGCCACACCGCCACCAGGGGGTGTGGAGCCACACCGCCACCAGGGGGTGTGGAGCCACACCACCACCAGGGGGTGTGGAGCCACACCGCCACCAGGGGGTGTGGAGCCACACCGCCACCAGGGGGTGTGGAGCCACACTGCTGTAACCAGCTGACACTTGGATACAAAAACGCGAATGCGATCCAACACTATCGACCCCAGCAGGAGGCTCAGCCAGGCTCTCGGAGATTCCTGTTTCCGTCAGCAGCCTTGTATTCCAGGGGCACTTAAAGCATTCCCGGCGCTTCTGCCCGCCCCCCCCCCCCCTCACCCCCCCCCCCCACCCTGGAACAGCCGGGAATGGCCGAACTCAGACCCCCCTTAACACGCCCCCCCCCCATCCTAAGTCTCCGTGTATGTCGTCTGGAATGCAAGGTGCCTGCTGTCAGAAGTTTGTGTGCCGGTGGCGGAGTTGGTGGAGGTTGTGTGGTGGAGTGTTGTGGTGAGGGAGAACTCTGGCTTCATGTGAGTTGTGGGGGCGTACGTTTGTTGATGCGTAGTGTTGGTGAGGGGGGTGGGGGGCATACGTACTGGTGCGTATACAAAAGGAAGTGTGTTACGGGCTCACCATAGCCCGTGCTACTTGGAACGGTGTTATAGATTGAGAGTAGCTCAATCTATAACAATAACAAAAGGAAGCGTATAGAAGCGTAGCTTCCCACCGTACACTCTGGCGTAACCTCTCGTGGATGTGCTTGGGAACTACGTCATCACCTCCGGTTATTCTAATCCAGGGAGAGTCGTTCGGAAGAAGTATATCAAAGGTTATTGCCACACGATGAGGACATGTGGTGTAGAGCGTGCTCGAGCGTGGACCCGCAGGGGTGGTGTGCCTGTTGCTGTGAGAGGTTGTGACGGTCACTACCTCCAGCAGGTCGGTGACTGGCGTCAGGGGAGGAGGTCACGGTGGTGTGTACGGCCTAGCCTGACTCTTGACCCCGTCATGGGAGCCGCAGACACACGATAAAGCACCTAAACTACTGGCACCGTCTCAAAGCTCTCAAAATGTACTCTTTGGAAAGGAGACGAGAAAGGTATCAAATAATATATACATGGAAGATACTTGAAGGCAAGGTCCCAACTTTGCGCAGTAGAATAACAACATACTGGAGCGAAAGGTACGGAAGGAAATGCAGAATAGAACCAGTGAAGAGTAGAGGTGCCATAGGCACAATCAGTGAACACTGTCTGAACATCAGAGGTCCACAGTGGTACAACACCCTCATAGGAAGCATTAGAAATATTGCCGGAATAAAGGTGAATGTATTCAAGTGGCACTTAGATAAGTTCATGCAAGAAGTGCTGGACCAACCAGGCTGTAGTGGATACGAAGGCCTGCGGGCCACTCCAAGCAACAGCCTGTTGGACCCAGTTATCACAATTCGAGTCTGGCCTCGGGCCGGGCTCGGCGAGTAGACGAACTCCCAGAACCCTCTCCAGGTATGTTCCAGGTATGTATTTACCAACCCTTCATACAGTCTAGCGTATTATGTAAATCTTCATTCGGTATCCGGCCTTCGTGTCAAGTCCGGATACAGATATTCCTTCTCTTAGACCGGATATTCCTTCTCTTAGACCGGATATTCCTTCTCTTAGACCGGATATTCCTTCTCTTAGACCGGATATTCCTTCTCTCACACGAAGTATTCCTCTCTAACCCCATTTTCTTTTTGTGTGTTCCGCCTGTCACGCCTCCCACCCGAACACTCCTCTGTTCCAGCCCTGCTACACTCCTCTCCCACCGCCCTCTCCCACTCACCCTCCCATCTATGTTTTCTATCCCAGTGTGTGCGTGTGCGTGTGCGCGCGCGCGCCTGTGCGTGACTTGCTGTGCATGTAACCACGTCAGAAACTGGTCCAGAAGGCTGGTGAATCATATGCCACCACAACCACCACTAACCCAGGCTCTGTTGCGGGTACCTGGCAAGCCGGATCCACCTGCCACAGCCACCTGGCAAGCCGGATACACCTGCCACAGCCACCTGGCAAGCCGGATCCACCTGCCACAGCCACCTGGCAAGTCAGATACACCTGTCCCAGCCAGGTGGGTGGACAGGTGTATCTGGTAGCCACCAAGGTTCCCAAAAACTAGCCTACCTTGGCGATGATGGGAAGGAGGCATTTTCTCTTATGCTTCCAGATTCTAGTTTTCAATAGACCTGTGTGTGTGTACTCGCTTAGTTCTCACCTAGTTGTGCTTGCGGGGGTTGAGCTCTGCTCTTTGGTCCCGCCTCTCAACCGTCAATCAACTGTTTCTACTTCAATTTTTTTCACCACACACACACCCCAGGAAGCAGCCCATAGCAGCTGTCTAACTCCCAGGTACCTATTTACTGCTAGGTGAACAGGGAGGGGGGGCATCAGAGTGAAAGACACTCTGCACATTTGTTTCCGCCGCCTCTCGGGATCGAACCCGGGCCCTTAGGACTACGACCCCCGAACGCTGTCTACTCAGCCGCCCAACTCCTAAACATGAGCAGAGTGAGTGGGTGGGTGAGTGAGTGAGTGGGTGAGTGAGTGGGTGAGTGAGTGGGTGAGTGGGTGGGTGGGTGAGTGAGTGGGTGAGTGAGTGGGTGAGTGAGTGGGTGGGTGAGTGAGTGGGTGGGTGGGTGGGTGAGTGGGTGGGTGGGTGGGTGGGTGGGTGAGTGGGTGGGTGGGTGAGTGGGTGGGTGAGTGGATGGGTGGGTGAGTGGATGGGTGGGTGAGTGAGTTATCTTGAGTTATCTTGAGATGATTTCGGGGCTTTAGTGTCCCCGCGGCCCGGTCCTCGACCAGGCCTCCACCCCCAGGAAGCAGCCCGTGACAGCTGACTAACTCCCAGGTACCTATTTACTGCTAGGTAACAGGGGCATTCAGGGTGAAAGAAACTTTGCCCATTTGTTTCTGCCTCGTGCGGGAATCGAACCCGCGCCACAGAATTACCTGTCCTGCGCGCTATCCACCAGGCTACGAGGCCCCTTACGAGGCTACGAGGCGAGTGGGTGAGTGAGTGGGTGGGTGAGTGGGTGGGTGAGTGGGTGGGTGAGTGAGTGGGTGAGTGAGTGGGTGAGTGAGTGGGTGAGTGAGTGGGTGAGTGAGTGGGTGGGTGAGTGGGTGAGTGAGTGGGTGGGTGAGTGGGTGAGTGAGTGGGTGAGTGAGTGGGTGAGTGAGTGGGTGAGTGAGTGGGTGAGTGAGTGGGTGAGTGAGTGGGTGAGTGAGTGGGTGAGTGAGTGGGTGAGTGAGTAGGTGAGTGAGTTTTTGGGAGGGTGGAGCAGTGTGTCGAGAAGAACAGCAATACTGAAGAGCTAAACAGCAATATTAACAGAGGACTATAAGGAGATGAGATTGTTTTTGGTTTACACAAGTTAGGATAGAACACAGATGGTTCTGAAGAACACGTTACAAAAAGCAACACTGAAAGAAACACCTGGGAAGAATATTAATGAAAATATTTGTAAATATTATGCAGAAGGGAGTATGCAAATCTGAGGTCATGGGCACAAAATGTAGATTGATACGTCCCAGAAAATGCTGGAACATGGTGAGCTGGGGGAAGGGGAGGGTGGTGATGGGGGGTTACCTTGTGATGATTTTGGGGCTCAACTTCCTCGCGGCCCGGTCCCTGACCCAGGCCTCCTAGTTGCTGGACTGGTCAACCAGGGTGTTGGACGCGGTTGCTCGCAGCTTGACATATGAATCACAGCCTGGTTGATTAGGTATCCTTTTGAGGTGTTTATAAAGTTCTCTCTTGAACACTGTGAGGGGTCGGCCAGTTATGCCCCTTATGTGTAGTGGAAGCGTGTTGAACAGTCTCGGGCCTCTGATGTTGATAGTTCTCTCTTGAACACTGTGAGGGGTCGGCCAGTTATGCCCCTTATGTGTAGTGGAAGCGTGTTGAGCAGGCTCGGGCCTCTGATGTTGATAGTTCTCTCTGAGAGTACCTGTTGCACCTCTGCTCTTCAACGGGGGTATTCTGCACATCCTGCCATGCCTTCTGGTCTCATGTGATGTTATTTGTGTGTGCAGGTTTGGGATCAGCCCCTCTACTATTTTCCACGTGTAAATTATTATGTATCTCTCCCGCCTGCTCTCTGGAGAATACAGATTTAGGCTCTTTAGTCGGTCCCAATAGACCGACTAAAGATCTCTGCACGCTCTCCAGGTCAGCAATTTCTGCAATTTTGAACGGGGCTGTCATTGTGCAGCAGTACGCCACTCTAGAGAGCACTAGCGTCTTGAAGAGAATCATCATCGGTATAACATCTCTAGTGTGAAAGGTTCTGTAATAAACTTGTCTTAAACCTGTAAATAACAGAATTAAATTGAAAATAAAACGTTGTGAACGATATTTTGCCAGTAATAAACTGTTACTTTACGTAATGATCACAAATGATCGCCAGCGTGTCGGACGGACGCCGCCTCTCTCAACTCCTCGTGTAGGAGAGTTCACTGAATTCAATTTGACATAAAGTGAATAACTGGGAACTAAAATCCACAACCTCACTAACAGATGACGTCTGGAAACTCTCACCGAGAGAGAAAGGAACCCAGAATGATGAGATGCTTAGTGTTAAGAGGGAAGGGAGAAGGAGGAGGAGAAGTATGAGGAGAGGATGAGATATGACGGGAGAAGGGAGCTGAGTGAAGGGGGGAGGCGAGTTGAGTTAGTGCGAGGAAGACCAGGAGCAGCAGCAGCAGCAGGAGGACGACTGCTAAGGATCAATATATTGCAAGGCGTCCAGGATTCGTCTTGGCCGAGTGATCGTCTCAGTACCCAGTCGGCCATTCTCACACCATTTCAGTCTTTCCCAAACCCCTTCGCTCCTTCGACAGCGTGCTGGGCTGGCCGCCACCTCCGATCCCTCCGGGTTTCGCTCAAGAAGTGTCACAGATCGTGTTTTTCCTCTCTGTCATCTTCCTGCCGCTCCCAGCCCCAGCAGACTGCCTCCCTCCTCCTACTCTCCTCGCGGGACTCTGCAAGAAGTTCTGAAAATTCATTTGTATGCTTCAGTTTGATCGGAAATGTTTATTGGGCTCGCGGGGGGCGGGGTCTGGAGATGGATATTCCGGCCAAGAGGGAGATAAGACCAGGAGATTGTCTACCGGGGGCAGTGTGAGTCTTGTTTTGTTAGTGTCCTCGTCTATGGCCGCCAGTGGACTAGAGTGTAGGAGAAGCTTATATTATTATTAACATCTTTATTGACAAAATTAATTACAATTTTGCCTAATCTGAGGATTTTGATAGTCTTATTAAATTGAGGTTAATGCTAGTATTCACTGTCACGCAGGACAGAGGGTCATACATAAGACAATAGGTCTAAACTGTAGGCTGAAGCACATATATATCACGGTTACAATCAATGTTTTAATGTGTGGATATGTGAAAACAACTTTCTATTGTGCACTGCCACACAAGGGCAGGGATGGGTTCATAAGTGATGCAGCTTAGGAGAAGCTGGGAATGTTGGCATCAACAGGAAGCACACAGGGCCCACTAGCCTGAGGGAGTGTGTTCGGGGACGAAATGAAGTGCCACATAAAACTCTCTACTTCATTCACGCCAGGACCTTTGGTGGTGTGCCTGGTGGAACACTTGGTGGTGTGGCTGGTGGAACACTTGGTGGTGTGGCTGGTGGAACACTTGGTGGTGTGGCTGGTGGAACACTTGGTGGTGTGGCTGGTGGAACACTTGGTGGTGTGGCTGGTGGAACACTTGGTGGTGTGGCTGGTGGAACACATGGTGGTGTGGCTGGTGGAACACTTGGTGGTGTGGCTGGTGGAACACTTGGTGGCGTGGCTGGTGGAACACTTGGTGGTGTGGCTGGTGGAACACTTGGTGGGATGGCTGGTGGAACACTTGGTGGTGTGGCTGGTGGAACACTTGGTGGCGTGGCTGGTGGAACACTTGGTGGGATGGCTGGTGGAACACTTGGTGGTGTGGCTGGTGGAACACTTGGTGGTGTGGCTGGTGGAACACTTGGTGGTGTGGCTGGTGGAACACTTGGTGGTGTGGCTGGTGGAACACTTGGTGGTGTGGCTGGTGGAACACTTGGTGGGATGGCTGGTGGAACACTTGGTGGTGTGGCTGGTGGAACACTTGGTGGGATGGCTGGTGGAACACTTGGTGGTGTGGCTGGTGGAACACTTGGAGGTGTGGCTGGTGGAACACTTGGTGGTGTGGCTGGTGGAACACTTGGTGGTGTGGCTGGTGGAACACTTGGTGGTGTGGCTGGTGGAACACTTGGAGGTGTGGCTGGTGGAACACTTGGTGGGATGGCTGGTGGAACACTTGGTGGTGTGGCTGGTGGAACACTTGGTGGTGTGGCTGGTGGAACACTTGGTGGGATGGCTGGTGGAACACTTGGTGGTGTGGCTGGTGGAACACTTGGTGGGATGGCTGGTGGAACATTTGGTGGTGTGGCTGGTGGAACACTTGGTGTGGCTGGTGGAACACTTGGAGGTGTGGCTGGTGGAACACTTGGTGGTGTGGCTGGTGGAACACTTGGTGGCGTGGCTGGTGGAACACTTGGTGGCGTGGCTGGTGGAACACTTGGTGGTGTGGCTGGTGGAACACTTGGTGGTGTGGCTGGTGGAACACTTGGTGGGATGGCTGGTGGAACACTTGGAGGTGTGGCTGGTGGAACACTTGGTGGTGTGGCTGGTGGAACACTTGGTGGTGTGGCTGGTGGAACACTTGGAGGTGTGGCTGGTGGAACACTTGGTGGGATGGCTGGTGGAACACTTGGTGGCGTGGCTGGTGGAACACTTGGAGGTTTGGCTGGTGGAACACTTGGTGGGATGGCTGGTGGAACACTTGGTGGTGTGGCTGGTGGAACACTTGGTGGTGTGGCTGGTGGAACACTTGGTGGCGTGGCTGGTGGAACACTTGGTGGCGTGGCTGGTGGAACACTTGGAGGTTTGGCTGGTGGAACACTTGGTGGTGTGGCTGGTGGAACACTTGGTGGTGTGGCTGGTGGAACAATTGGAGGTGTGGCTGGTGGAACACTTGGTGGTGTGGCTGGTGGAACACTTGGTGGTGTGGCTGGTGGAACACTTGGTGGGATGGCTGGTGGAACACTTGGTGGGATGGCTGGTGGAACACTTGGTGGGATGGCTGGTGGAACACTTGGAGGTGTGGCTGGTGGAACACTTGGTGGTGTGGCTGGTGGAACACTTGGTGGTGTGGCTGGTGGAACACTTGGTGGTGTGGCTGGTGGAACACTTGGTGGTGTGGCTGGTGGAACACTTGGTGGTGTGGCTGGTGGAACACTTGGTGGTGTGGCTGGTGGAACACTTGGTGGCGTGGCTGGTGGAACACTTGGAGGTGTGGCTGGTGGAACACTTGGTGGTGTGGCTGGTGGAACACTTGGTGATGTGGCTGGTGGAACACTTGGTGGGATGGCTGGTGGAACACTTGGTGGTGTGGCTGGTGGAACACTTGGTGGGATGGCTGGTGGAACACTTGGTGGGTTGGCTGGTGGAACACTTGGTGGTGTGGCTGGTGGAACACTTGGTGGTGTGGCTGGTGGAACACTTGGTGGTGTGGCTGGTGGAACACTTGGTGGTGTGGCTGGTGGAACACTTGGTGGTGTGGCTGGTGGAACACTTGGTGGTGTGGCTGGTGGAACACTTGGTGGTGTGGCTGGTGGAACACTTGGTGGTGTGGCTGGTGGAACACTTGGTGGTGTGGCTGGTGGAACACTTGGTGGTGTGGCTGGTGGAACACTTGGAGGTGTGGCTGGTGGAACACTTGGTGGTGTGGCTGGTGGAACACTTGGTGGTGTGGCTGGTGGAACACTTGGTGGTGTGGCTGGTGGAACACTTGGTGGTGTGGCTGGTGGAACAATTGGAGGTGTGGCCGATTTCGTACAGGATTCAAAAGTTCAGTAATATATATATATTTGTTTTTGTAGCAAATGGAGCAGATAACCATTACAAGGGAGGTATGCTCAGTGATAACAGCATAGAAAACGGAGCCCCAACCAGGGGGATCTTATGAAACCTTCTCGACGTCATCTTCCACAACACCCATCTTACTCGTAGTTACTTACTTACCCTCCCCCCCTCCCCCCGAAAAAAGTTCAAAATCATTTAGTGCTTTCATAGATTCACTAAAGATTTTAACTTCGATTCTAGGTACGTTCTCTCTCTGTCTGTCTCTCTGTCTCTGTCTCTCTGTCTCACTGTCTCTCTGTCTCACTGTCTCTCTGTCTCTCTGTCTCTGTCTCTGTCTCTCTGTCGCTCTCTCTGTCGCTCTCTCTGTCGCTCTCTCTGTCGCTCTCTCTGTCGCTCTCTCTGTCGCTCTCTCTGTCGCTCTCTGTCTCTCTCTCACACGGAAACAAGAGAGTTATATCATGATCTCTTCTTGGGAAATATCGGAAGACTAGTAAGTGATATAAGTGTAATTGATTGCACTTGCTATAAGGAGTCATTAGAGTGAGGAGCTCTGTAGACAGCGTAATGTGGTCTCAGGACGAGATTACAGAATACCTGCTTGATGGGGTTCTGGGAGTTCTTCTACTCCCCAAGCCCGGTCCGAGGCCAGGCTTGACTTGAGAGTTTGGTCCACCAGGCTGTTGCTTGGAGCGGCCCGCAGGCCCACATACTCACCACAGCCCGGTTGGTCCGGCACTTTTTTTTTTTAGAAAACAATCTAGTTTTCTCTTGAAGATGTCCACGGTTGTTCCGGCAATATTTCTTATAGTCGCTGGGAGGGTTTTGAACAGCCGAGGACCTCTGATGTTTATACAGTGTTCTCTGATTGTGCCTATGCCACCTCTGCTCTTCACTGGTTCTATTCTGCATTTTCTTCCATATCGTTCACTTCAGTACGTTGTTATTTTACTGTGTAGATTTGGGACCTGGCCCTCCAGTATTTTCCATGTGTATATTATTTGGTATCTCTCTCGTCTCCTTTCTAGTGAGTACACTTGGAGAGCTTTGAGACGATCCCAATAATTTAGGTGCTCTATCGCTTCTATGCGTGCCGTACATGTTCTCTGTATTCCCTCTATTTCAGCAATCTTTCCTGCTCTGAAGGGGGAAGTGAGTACTGAGCAGTACTCGAGACGGGACAACACAAGTGACTTGAAGAGTAAAACCATTGTGGTGGGATCCCTGGATTTGAAAGTTCTCGTAAACTAACCTATCATTTTTCTGGCTGACGCAATATTTGTTTGGTTATGCTCCCTAAACGTTAGGTCGTCGGAGATCATTATTCCCAAATCCTTGACATGCTGTTTTCCTACTATGGGCAGATTCGATTGTGTTTTGTACCCTGTAATATGCAAATTAATAACAAATTTAATTTATTAAGAGAAAACTAAAACAAAATCTACATGTGTTCACTCCCTATCACTTTAACACTCCCTACTTGACCTGAATGGCAAATGAGAAGACTATTTCTATACATAACCATAGCAACTATACCTCTATGTTTTCCAGCTCTCGGTGTTGGGCTGGTCTTGGGGAGAGGTAAGATGTTTTGACCTCTCCCAGCTGCTCGGCAGATCACACTGATCTCTTCCTTGTCTGGTCTACCCCAGACAAGAGTATTGTATCCTTCCGCCTAGTCAAAGTTTTACCAAGTTACTAGCCAGGTTTAAGTTATAACAATTAAACTCTGTTGTACTTAATTGATCCAGACTGGTTGAATTATTTTACTGAAATAAATTACACAAGCCTCTAACGGCAGAGCTGTTCCCGATCACAAAAATGGTTATTAAAACTTTGAGAAATACTAGACATGTCAACCCTGCTGACCTATGACCGCCGGTCACTCCGCCTTAAAAGTTAGATCTGATTCGTGACGTCACTGATGGTGACTTAAACTCAATAATTAGAATACTCTTGATATTGTATCCAGTACTATTATACAATACAATTTTAATGCAAAATGAATAAAGGCTAATTTTCTCTAAATTACTGAATACTATAGGATGATTCATTATACGCAGCTATGAACAAAGCGTTGGGTATTTCCACCTCGAATTCCCCTGGGGGTCAGGTCACCATGCGGCTCAGCTTCCCATTCTCTTTTGTCGATAAACCACTCTGGATAATTCTTACAACAGCCTAGTTTGTTACAGTGAGCTATCACCCCATGATCACATCTCTCGAACGCCTTTGCAAAGTCTGTGTATACAACATCTGCATTTTGCTTTTCTTCTAGAGCTTCTGTGATTTTGTCATAGTGGTTGAGTAACTGTGACAGACAGGATCTTCCCGCTCTAAATCCATGTTGTCCTGTGTTGTGTAGCTCATTATTTTCCATAAAACTAGAAATTTGATTTCCAATCACTCTTTCAAAAACTTTTATAATGTGTGATGTCAATGCAACTGGTCTATAATTTTTTTGCCAAGGCCTTACTGCCCCTCTTGTGCAGCGGAGCTATATCTGCAGATTTAAGTGCAGTTGGTATCTCCCCTGTATCCAGGCTCTTTCTCCATATTACGCCGAGTGCTCGCGCTACTGGTACTTTACATTTCTTTATGAATATTGAATTCCACGAGTCCGGCCCAAGAGCTGAGTGCATGGGGAATATTGTCAATTACACTTTCAAAGTCTTCCGAGTTCGTGTTAATATCCGTTATATTATCTGCAGCTTGAATGTCATTCATAAAGAAGCTGTCTGGGTCATCAACTTTCATGTTGTTTATTGGTGTGCTACACATAGCCTCATACTGGCTTCCTAGAATTTCACTAATTTCTTTGTTGTCCTCTGTGTACGTACCTTCAGTTGTAAATAGAGGGCCAATACTGGTGGAGGCTTTTGATTTTGATACCGTGTGAGTATCAGACATATCGTGTGATTGGTCTGGGTACTCAATTTTACTACAATCCAAGATATAGTGTTCGAGTGTGTGTTCCTGTCTTTGTCCACACACTTTATACTTTACTTCATGTAGATCCCTATACAAGCCGAACTGCCAGAGATAGTTGTAGCCAAGTCTTATACGAGCTGTGACAACATCTGTTAGTCTACTGACTTTGTTACTTGCCCCATACACATGTTTTACTTCACACATTTCATTGTGATAAACAATGGACCTGCTAGTTCCAGTTTGTACTGTTCTACTTTCTTCAAATTCATCCAGGAGTGCTCGTCTAATGACACCTTTAAGGGACCTATTTGATAACTCAAGATTCCGTTCAATACTGTCTTTCTTTACTGCAACCTTAGCAAGGGCGTCAACTTTGTCATGATCCTGCAGGCCAATGTGAGAAGGAATCCACAACATTTTTATATTTACCCTCCTTGTTAAGTATGCTTATATATGTCTGGCCTCTGAGACAAGCACGTTATTACTTGATTGCAAACTGTTTATTGCTAGTAGTGAGGAAAGGGAGTCGGAAATACGTAAGCTGTCTACTTCAATGTTAATAATTTCGAGTGCTACCAGTATTGCTATCAACTCAGCTTGCATTGTGGATACCCAGTTACTAACTCTTATATTCCTTTGAATTGTGCTGCCATCGGGCTGATGAGCAATAACAGCATTTCCTGCCCTCCATGTAGCTGTATTGAGTGATCCGTCAGTATATATGTTCTGTGCGGTGTTGTTTCTAGTTTGTATATTGTGAATGCTTAAAGTTTGTATATTGTGAATGCTAGGGTGCTTAATTTAGCAGCATGAGTGGTGCTGCCCAGTCCTGTCACTACGGTGGTGTGTTCACTTACAGGATGAGTGATGCTGTCCAATACTGTCATTATGGTGGACGAGGACCATATGGGCGTCCATATGGTCGTCTTTTGTTAAGGAATAAATTCATTCCTCGGATCACTACATGGACACTAAAGACTGCCTTTGTGTGTACTGGCCTAGTACCCCACCTGTGTGTACTGGCCTAGTACCCCACCTGTGTGTACTGGCCTAGTACCCCACCTGTGTGTACTGGCCTAGTACCCCACCTGTGTGTACTGGCCTAGTACCCCACCTGTGTGTACTGGCCTAGTACCCCACCTGTGTGTACTGGCCTAGTACCCCACCTGTGTGTACTGGCCTAGTACCCCACCTGTGTGTACTGGCCTAGTACCCCACCTGTGTGTACTGGCCTAGTACCCCACCTGTGTGTACTGGCCTAGTACCCCACCTGTGTGTACTGGCCTAGTACCCCACCTGTGTGTACTGGCCTAGTACCCCACCTGTGTGTACGCGCCTAGTACCCCACCTGTGTGTACGCGCCTAGTACCCCACCTGTGTGTACGCGCCTAGTACCCCACCTGTGTGTACGCGCCTAGTACCCCACCTGTGTGTACTGGCCTAGTACCCCACCTGTGTGTGTGCAAGTGTGGTTGTATTCGGCCATAAATGTGTGTGAGCGCATATTCGATTTCCTTGCCTGGGGGCATACTCCATACATCACACTGATTCATGGCCGCTGCATTTCTAAAGTGATTTGGGTTCAAAATATTTTACGGAGGACGGGGCCAAAATATGAAAACCTGATTTATATACGGGTTAAAATCCTGACACCCCCCCTTTAATCTCTCCAGGAAATTTGAAAATTTCCCTTCTTTTTCGGGCGCATTTTCGACCACCAGCTTGCCCGTTTTCTTTGACTTTGTTTTACCTCGCTTAGTTGTGCTTTTGTTCCCGCTTTCTTTAATCATTTCATGGGGGTTCTCTCTTATTTTAGCTTGTGTGGGCCAGCAGGGGATTGGGGAGGGTGTTTGGCAGGGGATGTGTGGGATTGGATAGGAAGCTAGGCAGGGGGATGTGTAGGAGTGAATAGGAAGTTAGGTAATCTAAGCTAATCTTCCCTCCGTCCTATCCTAAATAGTTATCCTCATATCCCTTCCAAGCGGTATATAGTCGTAATGGCATAGCGCTCTCTCCTGATAATTATCTTACCTTAGGGCTTTTTTGAGCTCTGCAATAGTGCAAAACGTGCTCTCTCTTTTTTGTGTCTAATAGTCCGCTGTTGGACGTCGACTAAACAGCTGCTGTAAGTACTGTTTGTTTTAGGAGGATATGCTGTTGTAAGTACGTGTGGACGCGCGTGCGTGCGTATGAGCGCGTCGTAGCCTCGTCAGGAGCCTTCCTGGGTATGACCACTGAAGGTGACGGAGGTTGCTCGCTGTCCTGGTCACCTTTGTCACCCGTCTGGGTGACAAAGGTGACCCTACACACCCTCCTTGCGGTTACTTTGCGTTGATTCTGGGGGGTCCAGGTCCCCGCGGCCCGACAAGGCTCCTTCCTGGGGGGGAATATACATAGCAGCAGTAATCAATAACAGACTTGTAGTTAGACATTTGTGAAAGAATTATGGGAAGAAAAGTTCTTTTTTCTCATTGGTTGTTGCAGCTGCCGACCTCCTCCTCCTCCTCCTATCCCTCGCCTCCTGTCCGCGTACCTTATTGACAGGCGACAGCCCTCGCCTCCTGTCCGCGTACCTTATTGACAGGTGACAGCCCTCGCCTCCTGTCCGCGTACCTTATTGACAGGTGACAGCCCTCGCCTCCCAACTGACCTCCCTACCTGCCTGTTTACCTACCTTCCTCCTCCTCCTCTCGCTCCATTCCTCCCTGTCACCTTGTGGTCGTTCCGGAGATCAATGTCCCCCGGCCAGGTCTTGACCAGATTTTACGGTTGGTGCTCCGTAAATCCAATGGTTGGTAGTTGATAAATCCATGGGAGGGGGGTTTATCAAGTTCTCATTTGAACGCCGTGAGAGGTCGGCCAGTTACGCCCTTGTTTAGCGGGAGTGTGTTGAAAGGTCTTCGACCCTCTGATGTATATGTTGCAATTGAATTGTCTAGTAGCTTACCTGTTTGATGGGGTTCTGGGAGTTGTTCTACTGCCCAAGCCCGGCCCGAGGCCAGGCTCAACGTGTGAGAGCTTGATCCACCAGGTTGTTGGAGCGGCCCCCCCCCCACAGCCTGGTTGGTCTGGCACTACCTACTGCGCCTCTGCTTTTTAACGCCGATGTTTTGCACTTCTCGCTATGCCTCCTGGTCTAATGGAGAGTTATTATGTAGATTTCCTTCGCGCAATCTGCACTTCTATCAAATTAAAGGATTTCATTTTCCATAATTTTCAGAAAGAAGAGATACAGACAGACGGCTATGGAAGAATCTCTTCTGGTGCTCGGAGTAATGTTGGTGTTTTAGATTCAGCTACTCTGAACAAAAGTTCCAAGTAGCACGGGCTATGGTGAGCCCGTAGTGGACTTACCTGGCACAGGAGCGGGGCTGTAACTGCTCGGAGTAAAGAAACTCATTATTTCAAGGGAGTGAATGTGGAGGTGAGGGAGAGGGGGAGAGAGAGGGAGAGAGAGAGGGAGAGGTGCTCAGTATGAGGGGGGGGGGGAGCAGCCAGCCACCAGTGATGGAATACGGTCCGCCTCGGGTTAAAATTATTGCTGCTAAGTTGAGAGCTGGTCTATTTATACTCCCGGGCAGCACGCTTCCTTAGTACAGTACTTGACCCCTGCCTTAAAGTGCGTCTGCTGCACTCCTCTCTGGCCTTAGTCATCTAAAGTGTCTACCACTTTCTCGCCCCATAAAGTGCGCCACAAACCGTGCCACCTGTTTCTTTCACCCTGAATGCCCCTGTTACCTAGCAGTAAATAGGTACCTGGGAGTTAGTCAGCTGTCACGGGCTGCTTCCTGGGGGTGGAGGCCTGGTCGAGGACCGGGCCGTGGGGACACTAAAGCCCCGAAATCATCTCAAGATAACCTCAAGATAACCTACAGTTTGGAACTAATTAATAATAATTTAATATAGTTATATAGCAATAATTGGGGATAATGCTACTAATAATAACTGGGGGACTAGATGTGTTTGGTGCATAATAGAAGTAGGTATAAGGTGTGTGTGTGTGTGTGTGTGTGTGTGTGTGTGTGTGTGTGTGTGTGTGTGTGTGTGTGTGTGTGTGTGTGTGTGTGTGGGTGTGTGTACTTACCTAATTGTGCTTGCGGGGGTTGAGCTCTGGCTCTTTGGTCCGAGTGTGTGTGTGTGTGTGTGTGTGTGCAGGCCTCGCCGCCTCCCCCAGCCAACATGGGGCGCTGCTCCAACCAGCGGGGACAAAGGACTTACATGCTTATTTATGATTTCCTGCGAACATCTTGTCGATCATTCGGCATTTCCGTACAGCGAGGAGGAACTGCAGGCGGCCGACAGGAACTTGGTGCGTAAATGACCACTGACACATGTGTATTTTTGGCGGAAGAAAGGTGACTTGGAGGCGGGGAAAGGGATGACGTCGTTATGATGAGATGTGAATGCTCGCCTCCATCTTGGTACAAGCGTCCCGGGTGGGTAGTGCGTAGACCCGGCCGCCCGCGTGTGCTGGTGTAACACTAATGTAACTACAGCCACCTCCTGCCTCTCCAGCAGGGGACGCCACAATAGGGGAAGGGGGCCTCTTCCTACTGCTGCTGCTGCTGTTGCCTCCGCCTGCTATATGCGAGAGCTGTAGTCGGATGCTGGTGCTAATATTGCTGTCTCCTGCACCTGCAGCTTAAACACCAGGTCCAAGATAGAACCATTGATGAGTACAGGTGCCATAGGCGCAGACAACACTGAGGCTTAATGGTTTATGGCTGTTCAATATCATCTTAATATAGCCCAGACAAAAATGAACGTGTTCAAGAGACAATTGAATCGGAACGGGAGAATATGAAGCAGGATATATAGGTGAAGCAGGTGAAGCGGGGGAGTTGATGAAGGTAGTGGTGAAGCAGAAGAGGCTGTCACGGGCAGTTGTTGGGACCTCGGGTCTCCAACATAAACAGTCTACCAATCGATAAGGGACACCCACCAGCCAGTCCCACTATTGTTCCGGGCGAGGTGCTCAGTGTGGTGGGGGGGCAGGTGCTCAGTATGGTGGGGGGAGGTGCTCAGTATGGTGGGGGGAGGTGCTCAGTATAGTGGGCGAGGTGCTCAGTGTGGTGGGGGGGGGCAGGTGCTCAGTATGGTGGGGGGAGGTGCTCAGTATGGTGGGGGGAGGTGCTCAGTATAGTGGGCGAGGTGCTCAGTGTGGTGGGGGGCAGGTGCTCAGTATGGTGGGGGGAGGTGCTCAGTATGGTGGGGGGAGGTGCTCAGTATGGTGGGCAAGGTGCTCAGTATGGTGGGGGGAGGTGCTCAGTATAGTGGGCGAGGTGCTCAGTATGGTGGGCAAGGTGCTCAGTATAGTGGGCGAGGTGCTCAGTATGGTGGGCAAGGTGCTCAGTACAGTGGGCGAGGTGCTCAGTATGGTGGGGGGAGGTGCTCAGTCTGGTGGGGTGGTGCAGTCCCTTGTGGCGTAGTGATAATACACTCGCGCCTCAAGACCAATTTGGTCTGTGTTAAAGTGCTGGCAAGGGAGGACTGACTTGACGCCAATCCTTAAACCTCTTCAACCAGCAGTAATTGGGTACTTGGTTGTTAACCGATTGGTGGCTAGTTCAAGTACGTTTATTGAGACAATAAATTACATCTCAGGGATAGAGTAGCTTAGGCTATTTCTACTCTCCTCTCTAACACCACTATAAAGTACCCACTACTATTGTAACACCACTATAAAGTACCCACTACTATTGTAACACCACTATAAAGTACCCACTGCTATTGTAACACCACTATAAAGTACCCACTACTATTGTAACACCACGATAAAGTACCCACTGCTATTGTAACACCACTATAAAGTACCCACTACTATTGTAACACCACGATAAAGTACCCACTACTATTGTAACACCACGATAAAGTACCCACTGCTATTGTAACACCACTATAAAGTACCCACTACTATTGTAACACCACGATAAAGTACCCACTGCTATTGTAACACCACTATAAAGTACCCACTACTATTGTAACACCACTATAAAGTACCCACTACTATTGTAACACCACTATAAAGTACCCACTGCTATTGTAACACTACTAATGTTTCGGACGGCGAATGGTCCGGGACGGACCGAAACGTCGTCGTCCCTTCACCTTGTAGTGTGGGGTCTGGTCAAACACTTTCTACTTTAAACTTGGGTGTTTAGGTTCTCTTGATTATTTGTATTTTATGCACGTGGGTGAAGCATTTACAGTTTCAATTCGAACAGAGGTCATTAGCAAAGCACTGTTGGACAAGTTGTTTGAGAGTCGTGTGTGGACCGTCTGTCATAAACAGTTCATAAACATGGGGTTTGACGACTAGATTAGCTAGCATTTGGCCTTTGTTGATGAGGAGGGGCATAGTTATAGACCGTGGGCGAAGCAGTTCAAAAGATGGGTTTCGAACCTTGGGAGCGAGTGGAGAACTTTTCACGCAGTACTTCGAACTTGGGCTATTTCTTAAACCCAATCAGCGTTCAAGGACAGCCCATTCTCCAAAGACCCAAAAGTGATTCCATGCACCC
>NC_091241.1:6548288-6608288 GCF_040958095.1 Procambarus clarkii | reverse complement strand
CCAACAGCCTGGTTGACCAGTCCAGTAACTAGGCTTGGTCGAAGACCGGGCCGCAGGGACACTAAGCCCGGAAACCATCACAAGGTAACATAAATAACATGGCTGTTAAGAGGTCACTGTTAAGTGATCACTTTGTGAATAGATTTATGTCTTAAACAAGTAGACATTGTTGGCATAATTATAAATACAATGTAAATAACTTTGAGAAGGAGCGTTGAAATTGAAATTAAAATAAGTTTATTGAGGTAAAATACACACAAAGGGATGAGGTAGCTCAAGCTGTTCTCGCCCCGTTCAGTACATCGTGTTAATACATACATAGACACACATCACAAGCAATAAACGTATTACCGAACATTCTGAGAGATAAACGTATACATTTCCTAGGAGCGTTGAGAGTTGTGTATGTTGGAGGAGGCCTGAGTGTGAGAGGCCGGCCGAGTGTGAGAGGCCGGCCGAGTATGAGGGGGGCCGGCCGAGTGTGAGGTCGTGGCAGCAGTGAGGAGGAGGAGGCCACTGCCAGGACACAGGTGGGCGGCGGGGCCTGTATCTAAAGCCATTCCACAGTGTAAACTTCAAGTTGTCAGTGACCTCTTATAAAGAGTCTACAGGACACTGTAGGTTAAAAGAAACGTACACAACTGTTTCTGTCCTGCCAGGGAACTGAACCCCGTTTCTCTCCCCCCCCCCCTCATCAGTTGTGAGCCCAAGACGAAGACCACTGTGCATGGCGAGGGGGGGGGGAGGGGATACAGGGAACTCTGCTAAACTTGTGAACGCTTTGATAATCGACATTGTAGGAGGTGACAGGCTGGTAGGCGCGGCCTGCCAGCCTGTGTGTGGGGGGGGGGGGGGAGGCCTCGCTGCTGCTGGAACATGACAAAGCCGTGTCCCCCCCCCCTCTTCCCCTCCACAGAACTGACGGCTTCTCTCTCCTGTTCGGTGAAACAGCGTTGTAGAGACACACCATAAGCGACAGGAATGCCCTGTGTGTGTGTGTGTGTGTGTGTGTGTGTGTGTGTGTGTGTGTGTGTGTGTGTGTGTGTGTGTGTGTGTGTGTGTGTGTGTGTGTGTGTTCCAGGAAGATGAGTCACCCGTGAAGAGTTCTGTGTCATCGCTTCGTTACAGCAGTGTGTATGCGTTAAAGAGGCGTCACGCTAGTGTCTCTAACACGTGTTCCATGCCTCACACCTCTTACAACAACCCCAACTTGTATAAACACGTAGCCGATGTAATCACCACAGGATATAACACCTAAGAGTTCATCATGGTACATGCAGGTGTTCTACCTACTGCCATTAACCAGTGATGACGTTGGTACACAAGTCAAGGCCTGCTGGCTAAAAATGGTCTGCGTTAGGTAATGGTTTCTGAACACTTGTTGGAGAGCGTGGCTAGTGTGTGTTAGGGTAGGAAGGTGTGGCGACCAGGGAGGCCGGGGGCTGGCGACCAGGGAGGCCGGGGGCTGGCGACCAGGGAGGCCGGGGGCTGGCGACCAGGGAGGCCGGGGGCTGGCGACCAGGGAGGCCGGGGGCTGGCGACCAGGGAGGCCGGGGGCTGGCGACCAGGGAGGCCGGGGGCTGGCGACCAGGGAGGCCGGGGGCTGGCGACCAGGGAGGCCGGGGGCTGGCGACCAGGGAGGCCGGAGCCGGTCTACTACTCCCGGGGCTCAGACTACCAGAGATAAACAATGGGTGATGCTGGCATCTTCAGAACGGTTCTTCTCCAAGAACAAAGGGGGGAGAGGAGGAACACCGGCTCGTCCACCATCCCACCTATTATCAACACGGTCACTAACCCCCCTTACAACCAACCCCCATTACAACCAACCACCATTACAACCAACCCTCCATTACAACCAACCCCCATTACAACCATTCCCGTCACCCGCATAACCACCTTCCATATTAACAACAGCCGCCATTACTATCTCCATAACCACACCTGTGTTTGTCACCACCCTCAACACTGCCAATGGCATAGTGGGGACATGACATTTATCTCTGAGCCTGGCCATGGTGGACATGACAACAACATGAAAGATACAACGGCTGTGGAAAACAAATGACTACGGTCTCAAGATATTTACCGGCGTATACCGGTAAATACCGTAGTCATATACGGTATAAATACTCTTATACAACGATATATCGTATAGTATGTTTTATTTGACATTAAAAATTGACTTTCAGGCGGTTGTGAAGGGGGAAGTGTATGATTGTGTGGTTGTAAATACAGTTAGCTGTATTGTAACTATAGTTACTTAGCAGCCTAGTCTCCGGCTCATACTAGAGGCTCTCCTCTCTAGTACTACATAGCATTTTGATAGGTTATCTTGAGGTTATCTTGAGATGATTTCGGGGCTTTAGTGTCTCCGCGGTCCGGTCCTCGACCAGGCCTCCACCCCCAGGAAGCAGCCCGTGACAGCTGACTAACTCCCAAGTACCTATTTACTGCTAGGTAACAGGAACATTTCAGGGTGAAAGAAACTTTGCCCATTTGTTTCGGCCTGGTGCGGGAATCGAACCCGCGCCACAGAATTACGAGTCCTGCATGCTATCCACCAGAGGCTACCAGGCCCCCTGTTGTGTACTCACCTAGTTGTGTTTGCGGGGCTTGAGCTCTGGCTCTTTGGTCCAGGTCAGGTTTTTTTTTTTGTGTGTGTGTGTGTGTGTGTGTGTGTGTGTGTGTGTGTGTGTGTGTGTGTGTGTGTGTGTGTGTGTGTGTGTGTGTCTGTGTGTCTGTGTGTGTGTGTGTGTGTGTGTGTGTGTGTGTAGGGGGGACTGGTCCAGTCCACTTGTATTGATCTGCGGTTTATGGGGGAAAATGTTGTCCCTTTATGATGCTTCTCCTCCTCCGCTCTCCCGCTACGAATATTTAAACTTGGGAGATTTATACCGGTGATAAAGTTGTCGTAGGAGTTGATAAATGCCGGCGATGGGATATTTGGCGCCTCTGGTTGCTGCTGTACGATAATGTGTACACACATACACACACATTATCTCTTGTGCTTCGCCGTCGTCTCTTGCTTCATCTCTTGTTGTACTGTACACACATACACACATTATCTCTTGTGCTTCGCCGTCGTCTCTTGCTTCATCTCTTGTTGTACTGTACACACATACACACATTATCTCTTGTGCTTCGCCGTCGTCTCTTGCTTCATCTCTTGTTGTACCGGGTGTTTGATTTTGTTCCTTCACACACAGAATGGGCAGAATTTCTTTCACCCTAATGCCCCGGTTACCTTGCAGTAAATAGGTACCTGGTAGTTACAGCTGTTACGGACTGCTTCCTG
This sequence comes from Procambarus clarkii, assembly GCF_040958095.1. Classification (NCBI taxonomy): domain Eukaryota; kingdom Metazoa; phylum Arthropoda; class Malacostraca; order Decapoda; family Cambaridae; genus Procambarus; species Procambarus clarkii. The sequence continues at coordinate 6,604,990 of NC_091241.1, read as the reverse complement.
GGTGTGTGTGTGTGGGGGGGGGGGGGGTGGTTAGTAGCTAGTAAGAGTAGATTGACAGTTGAGAGGCGGGACTAAAGAGCTAAAAAGTTTATCGCATTGAGCTTCGTCTCGTAACCGATCATATGATACCTTTAAGCCGGTTGCTGCCTGCTTGATGGGGGTCTGGGAGTTGAAGCCCGACCCTAGACCACGCTTGACTTGTGAGTTTGACTTGGGACAAACTGCTGCTGCTGGAGCTTGTGGATCAGCCTGGCTGTGATGGCTGTGTGGGCCCTGAAGACACAGCTCCCACAGACCAGGCTGGGCACACGCCAGACACAACAATGTTGAACCGGAAATCTTCAACAGTTAAACAAGAGGCTACAACCAGTCAAGTAAGACTTATCCTTCCACATTCTCGCGTTTAGAGACCAGAAACCTCATAGTGGGACCAGAAACCTTTTTATAGGTTCGGGAACCTTTTTATAGGTTCAGGAACCTTTTTATAGGTTCAGGAACCTTTTTATAGGTTCAGGAACCTTTTTATACGTTCAGGAACCTTTTTATAGGTTTAGGAACCTTTGTATAGGTTCAGGAACCTTTGTATAGGTTTAGGAACCTTTGTATAGGTTCAGAAACCTTTGTATAGGTTCAGAAACCTTTGTATAGGTTCAGAAACCTTTTTATAGGTTCAGGAACCTTTGTATAGGTTCAGGAACCTTTTTATAGGTCCAGAAACCTTCTTCTCCTCGTAGAAGAGCCCAAATGCAGCAGCTGGTGCGGGGGTTACGGGGCAGATGATATAGATTGTTGTTGCTGTTTGAGATTAGCTACTTGGAACAAAAAGTTCCAAGTAGCACGGGCTATGGTGAGCCCGTTGTGGACTTACCTGGCACAGCAGCGGGGCTGTGGATGATATGATATAGACAACGGCTACGATGATGTCGCGACCCCAGCCGCAGACACCCATCAGGACAAACTGTGTCACGGGGGAAATCTGTGACATATCTTGAGACATGGCAACCAGGAGGCCTGGTCGACGACCGGGCCGCGGGGACGCTAAGCCCCGGAAGCACCTCAAGGTAACCTCAAGGTATGGCTGTACCAGACCAACAGATAACGTAGCCGCGGAGAACGCTACAGTGATCTCGATATAATCTTCAATTATGCTCAAGGATATTGTACATTCCGGCGCTTCAGATTCAATCCACGAATTCAGTGAAGGCGATGTATGGTATAGAATGCTTTGCAAGACTAAACGTAGACGTTTAAAAGGAGTATAAGGCAACAAATACCAAATGCCGCGTGACCACCGTTTCATGCCCGAAACGCTTTGCGTAATAGTGGCTTTAGGCATTGTATGTACTAGCTCTACCTATAAGTCAACCAATCCTTGTAAAAATTTATTGTATGTATGTACCTTACCTAAATAAAATTGTATTGTATTGATACACCAAGTGTGTCAGCGTCGCCAGCGTCGACAAGGGCGCCATCGTCGGACGCGTAGGGAGAGGGAGTATAAAGTTGTCGTTATTATTATTATTATTTTGTTTTTAAGCTTTTTTTATGTGAATGCTTTGTAAATTTCCACATTTGTAGGCCACCCTGTTTCCCCGGGGCATCTTAAGAATTGTATTTGTTTTGTAGTGTAGTTAATTTATATTTTTGACCAGATCAGGAGAGCACATTTAGTTATCTTTGTCTAGATATCACTGTAGAGCCGTGGCGCGCATGTTGTTATACCTTAGTCGTCCCTTCCTTACAAGTCCCCCCCCCCCTTCCTTGCTCTTGTCCTCCTCCTCCTCCTCCGAGACCCTTCCATCTGCTCTTTCCGTTCCAGAGGAAAGGAAAGGGCCATATGTGTGTATGTTGTGGCAGGTCTGGGGTGTGTGCGCGCGGGGCAGCATGGGGCGAAGGGTTCGTGACCACCAGCACACACCCTGCATTAGCGCTCTCTCTCACCGCCGACCTCTGCCTCCCCTCACTATCCACTCCTATTCCCAACCTACCGTCCAAGGTGCATCTCTGTCTGTTGTGGCACACCTCACCTACCCACTGATACCCCAGGCCTAACCACTGATACTACCCACTGTTGTAATTGTTGCCTTATAATTTCACTATTCTGGCGTTCGGACTCCTCGAATTTTAAAGTTGAGGATGGCGGTGGCTTCCAGAACTTCTTTGTGTGCATTCCACTTATTGACAACCTGTATGTATGTACAGAGTACTAGTATTTCTTTATCTTTCTTAGACTCGATTGCGTTTCTAGCTTCCACTTATGTTTCAACATTCTTTCACTTTACAGAAGCTGTCCCTGTATATCTTGCCAGTTCTCCCCAGTATCTTTTATGTTGTGATTATGTCCCTTCTGAGGACATGTTCTTCTTTCATGTAAGGTTGTGAGGTCTAGTGCCTTTAACCTGATCTTCATTGGTTAGGCCTCTGAAATCGGACACGAATCTTATTGCAAACGTTTGTATATTTTACATTTTGGTTTTATGCTTCACAAGGCCCGGAATCCTAGCAGGAATGAAGCAGGAAAGGCGCTGCAGCTTATGAAACACAAGACGAAACAAAGTACAAAACACACACGGAAAAACTCTTGTTGGTCCGCAAAATTTTCAAGGCATGATTGAGTCAGTTTTTATCTGCATTCAGTGTGATGTTTGTGCGCATTAGCGGGAGAACAATGGTGGTACTCGGGTGCTAGGCTGTGGTGCTCCTGTCTTGTTTTGTGCTACTGCTGCTGGCGGTGGTCTGCGGCTGCTGGCGGTGGTCTGCTGCTGCTGGCGGTGGTCTGCGGCTGCTGGCGGTGGTCTGCGGCTGCTGGCGGTGGTCTGCGGCTGCTGGCGGTGGTCTGCGGCTGCTGGCGGTGGTCTGCGGCTGCTGGCGGTGGTCTGCGGCTGCTGGCGGTGGTCTGCTGCTGCTGGCGGTGGTCTGCTGCTGCTGGCGGTGGTCTGCGGCTGCTGGCGGTGGTCTGCGGCTGCTGGCGGTGGTCTGCGGCTGCTGGCGGTGGTCTGCGGCTGCTGGCGGTGGTCTGCGGCTGCTGGCGGTGGTCTGCGGCTGCTGGCGGTGGTCTGCGGCTGCTAGTCTGTTGTTGCTGCATGATGGACCGCACCAAATCTAATCAGTTCTACTCGTCTTGTATATGATCCTCTGTCCTGTGTGGTAGTTAATACTAGCATCATCACTCTAATAAGACTTAATTGAACTCACAATATGCAAAATTGTAATTAATTTTGTCAATAAAGATGCCAATAATTAAACGTTCTGCCCTACACAATGCTCTAGCCTGTCAAAGGTGAAGTTAAATTCACTCAAGTTGTCCCAAGTTGACGTTTTCGCCATTTTCTGTGTTTCTTTGTTGCAGTGGTTGATTGTCAAGAGTGATGATGATAACCGTTGTGGGCAGCGATGACTGGTTGATAACAGATGGGCGTATTCTGCATTTTTGTGTGCGTGTGTTGAATATGTAAATAAGATGGCGGTGGGGGGAAGATGGTATCTCTGGGTGCAGATATCGGCGGATAATTGAGCTGCAGTAGTTGTTGATGAGGCTGTGGCAGGCGGGCTAGGCTCCCGGTGGCTGTGGCAGGCGGCTAGGCTCCCGGTGGCTGTGGCAGGCGGGCTAGGCTCCCGGTGGCTGTGGCAGGCGGGCTAGGCTCCCGGTGGCTGTGGCAGGCGGGCTAGGCTCCCGGTGGCTGTGGCAGGCGGGCTAGGCTCCCGGTGGCTGTGGCAGGCGGGCTAGGCTCCCGGTGGCTGTGGCAGGCGGGCTAGGCTCCCGGTGGCTGTGGCAGGCGGGCTAGGCTCCCGGTGGCTGTGGCAGGCGGGCTAGGCTCCCGGTGGCTGTGGCCATGAATGATGATGATAATGATGCAGCAGCCATTAGTGAGGGCTGATGAAGTACATGTGATGAAGTAGGAGATGGAGACTGGGGTGGTGTGTGCCGCTGGTATTACCTGTGTAGGGGGGTAGAAATAGCCTAAGCTACTCTGTTCCTTTTAAGATGTATTTCTTTCTTGTCTCAATAAACATACTTGAACTTGATTACATGTGTCCGGCCCGTGGCTTTATTTCCTGTTAAAAGTACATTAAATTCATTTAGAATTAGAGCTGTTAAAAACTTTTAAAAGTCTTTAAGAAACTGAACTGCTGCATCTGCCAGTGATATAGTCTAATTTTGTTGGTAGTTTCTGGTTGAGTGTGGCAGTTAGAGATGGCCTTGCTGGGTAGGTGAGCACAAAAACCGGACATCTCTGTTAGCAGCAGTTTAAAAGGTGTGTGTGTTTGGGGGGGGGGGAGAAATGATATAACCTTGCACGCTCGCAGGAACAGCACAAGGTGCAGGCTGTCTTCACCGCCCTCTCTCTGATAAACATTTTAGTTTTCTATATAAACCAGTTGAAGAGGGTTTTGCCTGAGAAAGTGTGTGTGTTCCCTAAGGTTAGTGACTGGGAGTAGATCAGCATAACGGCGATGAGAATTAAGAATGGAAAGATTGAGAACGCAAGAATATTGAGGGTGTGGGTGCAGTGTGAGGGAGGAATGGTTGTGTAAGGCCACCAAGTAATTTTACCGCTGTATCATGGCGCCTCGCGCAGGAAAGGGAAATTATAATTACATTGGAGGGGACCGGACAGAAAACTGGAATTCGCAAGTATAATCAATGATAAGTAGAGTGAGAACGTTATAATATATAATATATAATTGAGAGAGAGAGAGAGAGTGAGGGGGTAGAGAGAAGAATAAGAAAATGTAACCGATAATGGTGTGAGGGGAAACTACTATATTCTCATTACTAAGACACCTCTCTCTCACTATTCAAGCTGCTGCTAGGGCACACACTTCCCTCCTCCCTTGTGTGACTGAACAGGCTTGTACATAAAACTCTGGATCAATAAACTGTTGCTATTCACAGGCAGCAGCAGCAGCAGCAGCAGCAGGTGGGGAGGTCGCAGGAGGAGGAGCGAGGTCTCATTAGGAGTTGGATGCTCCCATGCTCTTAGCTCTTATTGATTGGCGGCAGTCCTTCTCTCCCTCCCTCCCTCTCTTTCTCTCTCCAGTGTCTCATGCTGGTGGTGGTGGTGGTGTTGTTGTTGGGGAGAGGGAGGGGGGCTCATTGTTTTTGTTGCATTGTCTGGGGGGGATGTGGAGGGGGGTGAGTTTTTGTCTGGGGCTTCTCATAATTCGCGCCATTCTCTTATTTTCTATATCAGCGTTTTCTCCCTCTTCTTAATTTCTGCTGTTTATATTGCCTGCAGTTTTTAGTAAAGCTTTATGCAACGGTGGCTTGTTGAGACCTTCCTGTCCTTTCTCCCTCTCTCACGTGTTCTCTGAGGATAGCCTCATAATCCACCAAAAGCTTACCAGTGTGCTGAGTTAACTCATTAATCTATAACAATCTGTCCTGTGAGATAACGATTTTAGCATCAGACAGCTCGACACAAACTCTGTAACTCATCACTATAGTCTGTGGCAGCTCTGTGCCTGGGTTTGGTTCAGCGTGAGTGAGAAATATTCGTCCTGGCAAGTGTGAGAGAGTAATATTCGTCCTGGTAAGTGTGAGAGAGTAATATTAGTCCTGGTAAGTGTGAGAGAGTAATATTCGTCCTGGTAAGTGTGAGAGAGTAATATTCGTCCTGGCAAGTGTGAGTGAGAAATATTCGTCCTGGCAAGTGAGTGAGAAATATTCGTCCTGGCAAGTGTGAGTGAGAAATATTGGTCCAGTAGCGTTTGCACTGGAATACAGTATCTATTCTCAGTCGTTTTAGGCTTCCGGCGAATATGCATGTTTAGTATATTTTTGAAATGTTACCATTAAGTAAATTGTTTACATTTTGGAAGTGTTGCCAACACAACTGAAGCAGGCGAGCTGCAGGGAGCATGATAATAAAATGTGTGACTAATTCCATTATGCTTATGTCATATTGTTTATAATCAAACAAGTGTTCATGTAAATGTTTTTTTTTCTATAAAATTTACATTATTCAATATTTTCAACATTTGGTTGTTATGCATGTTGGTGTGGTGAAATTGTAGCCTACACTGAAATTGAGACGAGTGACGCTAGCTTCACTGGTGACACGGGCTAGTTACCAGTGTACCGGGGCAGTTACCAGTGTGTCTGGTGCCAGTTACCAGTGTGTGTCTGGTGACACGGGGACAGTTACCCCAGTGTCTGGTGACACGGGACAGTGGTAGGTGGTCCGCCTGGTGAGCACCAGAGAGGAAAGTACCGGTGTGACTGGTTTTAGTGCGTGACGCAGGCTCTGGCGAACAGGTAGAGAACAAGTTCGTGTAACTGAGCGTCCCTGAATGCACACACACACACACACACACACACATGTTTGATCAACAAGGAAGGCAGGAGTGGAGCGGCGTTAACACATGGGTGTGTGCATCATAGGGCCGCCAGGGTGAGTCATGGTGCACCCATTAAGGTATTGTTGGGAGGGAGCAGTACGCTCCGAGGCCGCCTTTGTCTTCCCATCTTCTCTTATTGTTGTGGCACGGCTATATACACCCATGTGTATTTTAGGCTTTCTCCAGCTTTATTATTCTCACACTGACTTTACTGTTAAAAGTTTCGCTGTCAAGCAGATTTTTGCAGGTTCTTAAATGCATGGGAGACACTATTCAGTGGAGTAATAGCAGATTAGCATGTGACAGTGTTAGGTAATTAGTGTGCTTCTGCTAGTCGTGTGTGTCTGCTCATTTGTGAGCTCTCTTCGTCTTAAAAGACCTCTACGGCGATTCTCATCTAGTAATACTCATCTTTGCTGGTTATAACGTCATAAGTGTGTTCCAAAATTAGCCTAGTCAACCCATGACTTGAATTAACAACAAATAAATATAAATGCAAATCCGAATGCAGCCGTAATGAAGCATATTAATGGCTTAATTTATGTATTGTATCTTTTGACATGCAATTTCATGCATAGGCGCAGCATTAAAACATGTGGCAATTGCAGACTCAACTGCTTGCATCCATACGGAGCAACTGAGCGTGTGGTTTTTCCGGTTACAGCCGTCGACACTGTAGCAGTGAGAGGGGGGAGGGGGGGAGCGTGCCTGCAGCACAGTCTGACGAAGTTGTTGTCGCAACCATAACTGGAGTGAGGTGGGGGAGAGAGGTGTTGTGTTGGGGGTGAGGGAGACGTGTGAGTGAGGCAGGTGGTGGTGGTGGTGGTGGGTATTAGCATAGCCAGGCCGTTAACATGATCATTACCGCTGCTTCAAGTCGCCCACCTCTCATCCTTGCTGCAAAATTTCATTTTAGAATGGGGGAGGGTAGGAATATCTGTACTGTCTAATGGGAGAGGAACAGTAAACTGTTACTTGTGTTGGCTAATAGAGGACAGCAGAAATTACTAAATTTCTAAATAGACGGCAAAATTGACATCAGAATGTTGGTGGAAACTAGTTCAGACGGAAGTTGAAAGGTTACGGAGACGGCTAGATTGACCGGACTGCACAGGCTTCAACTCGTCATGTAATTCTACGTTATAACTTCCCTGCAACCGGAAAAGCCTAAGAGATGAATTCACAGAATATTCAGCTTCATGATAGGAAATGTCTTGATGTGAGACTAGACATTGTCAAGTCCTACGTGAGTAGTAAAGCTGATGAGTACCATGTATAATGCAGTCAACCATGGGTTGCGTGTGGGGCTGAAACAGTTGTGCTTCACAAGTTACAACACCACTGTGGGTCTGGGGGAAGGCAACTATCAGGAGAAGCGCCAAGCCATTACGACTATATAGCACTCGGAAGGGATAAGGATTATTGGGGGAAGGAAGGGAAGAAATTATGCCCAACCACTTGGACGGTCGGGGATTGAACGCTGACCTGCATGATGCGAGATCGTCGCTCTACCCTGGTTGAGCTGGACGGGAACGACACATATCCTACGACATGACTGTAGTGCATATTTGCTGTTCTACAATGTGAAAAAAATGAAAAAAACTTTAAGACAATGAATGTGTTGTGACCACTGCGGGCGCTAGGCTCCTTGGTGGGGTGCAAGGTATCTCTCTCTCTACTTACTAAAATGTGAAAAAATAATGTTTTATATGCAGTACTTTAATATTATTTTGGTCGTGATAAGATTAGGTCTGATATTATAAATATGTAGCTCAGAGTAGATTACAGAGCAGGTACGATGATTTCAGCCCTTATCTCTACACGTTATATATATATATATATATATATATATATATATATATATATATATATATATATATATATATATATATATATATATATATATATATATATATATATGTCGTACCTAGTAGCCAGAACGCACTTCTCAGCCTACTATGCAAGGCCCGATTTGCCTAATAAGCCAAGTTTTCATGAATTAATTGTTTTTCGACTACCTAACCTACCTAACCTGACCTAACCTAACTTTTTCGGCTACCTAACCAAACCTAACCTATAAAGATAGGTTAGGTTAGGTTAGGTAGGGTTGGTTAGGTTCGGTCATATATCTACGTTAATTTTAACTCCAATAAAATAAAATTGACCTCATACATAATGAAATAGGTAGCTTTATCATTTCATAAGAAAAAACATAGAAAAAATATATTAATTAAGGAAAACTTGGCTTATTAGGCAAATCGGGCCTTGAATAGTAGGCCAAAAAGTGAGTTCTGGCTACTAGGTACGACATATATATATATATATATATATATATATATATATATATATATATATAGGGAGCAAGAAGTAAGCCTGGGTCTCGTCCTGAACCCTTCCAAGTGTGAAGTAGTCTCCTCCAACCCAGACATCGTAGCTAGAATAAGGTCTGCCTTGCCTGGAGCCCATGTCATTAGGGCCGAGAACAGCACCCTCCTTGGAGCTCCCCTCGGGTCTAACGCCATTGAGGAGATCCTCGACAAGAAAATCGCAGACCTTAGGAGGATGGAAGACAGAATAGGTGACATCGATGCCCACGATGCTTTTTATCTCCTCACCAAATGCCTATCCCTTCCGAGGCTAACCTACTTTCTGAGGTGCGCCCCATCTTACAACAACCCAAAGCTTGACGAGTATGACCTCCTACTGAAGACCATGCTGGAAAAAGTTGTTAACCTCTCTCTCAACGAATGCCAGTGGAAACAAGCCACTCTTCCTGTCAGGCTCGGTGGCTTGGGTGTCCGCACCGCCACCCAAATTGCAGTCCCAGCCTTCCTGTCTTCCTCCTCAGCATCAGATGACCTGGTTAAGGAAATTCTACCTGACACCCTGAGTGATGTAGCGGGGATACAGGACCCCCACTACACGGAATGTGACACGAAATGGGGTGCCATGACAGACCCAGCACTCAGACCAGCCATGCCGAAAGCCAAGAAACAATCCAGTTGGGACAGCCCCATTGTAGACAAAGAAGCCACAGCTTTGCTGGAGGCAGCAACAGCCCCCAGTGATCGTGCACGCCTCACAGCTGTGCAGGCTTCCCATGCAGGGGACTTCCTTCTGGCAGTCCCTATGTCTGCGACAGGCACACGTCTTGATCCGCAGGAGCTCCGTATTGCAGTCGCTCTCCGCCTTGCTGCCCCTATCCACACTGTTCACAGGTGTATTTGCGGCGAGGCAGATGCTGACGAATATGGATTGCATGGCCTGCACTGTGGAAAATCGGGTGGTTGGCACACTAGACACGACGAAGTCAACGACATCATTAAAAGAAGCCTTGCCTCTGCTCAGTGTCCAGCGGAGAGAGAGCCCCGCAACCTACTGAACCATGACTCTGTTAGCTTTGCCGGCCGACCAGACGGAATCACACTGCGTCCGTGGAAGGGTGGCAGGCAGTTAGCATGGGACTATACTTGCGTATCCACCCTGGCAACGACATACATCACCCTCTCTGCCGGCACGGCAGGAGCCGCAGCGACACACAGAGAAAAACAAAAGTCAGTCAAGTACAGGCAATTAGATCAAAGGTACAATTTCGTTCCAATAGGGTCTGAGACCCTAGGCCCATGGGGTGAGAGTGCAAGAAGGTTTCTTAAGGATCTTGGTTCCAAGCTCATTGACACCACAAGAGACCCTAGAGCAGCAAGTTTTCTCTTTCAGCGCCTCAGTGTCGCGATCCAGAGGGGAAATGCCCGCTGCATCCTCGGTTCCTGCCCGGCGTCGGAGGAGTTCGAGGAAATCTACAGCCTCTAGGAAGCGAACTTTTTCTTGTGTCCTCTTAATGTTCATTTTTTGTATAAAATCAGATATGTAACTGTATAACCTTGCATAATAAAGTGTACATCATAATAAAAAAAAAAAAGGGGGTGGTAGGAGAAGTGAACACTCTTTCGTATTCAGAGTTAAATGTCAAGTTTTTCCCTGAGTGCTCTGTGTTCCCTTCTCTGAGGCTGTGGGTCCCTATAATTACACCAGTGGTGGTACCCCCCTATATATATATATATATATATATATATATATGTATATATGTATGTATATATGTGTGTGTGTGTATTATAAAATGCTTTTAATGCATCTCATCAGTAATGTACAAGTATATTTATTTTTAACTTAAGTAAATATTGGTAGGTTTACGTAGTAAGGAGCGTCATGTTAAAGGTAACTTACTGTTGAAGGTGATAACGGCGCTGGGAGTGTGGGCGGCAGAGGTGATCTGCAGAGAACAAAGACTGAAGCAGCAATGTGTCGGGAGGCAAGGCCAGGTACAGCTCTCTCATCTCCTTGATGCCCACCTCTACACCTCCCTCTGCCTCACTTGTACCTCCCTTAGAGTCGTCTGTACCTCCCTTAGACTCGTCTGTACCTCCCTTAGACTCGTCTGTACCTCCCTTAGACTCGTCTGTACCTCCCTTAGACTCGTCTGTACCTCCCTTAGACTCGTCTGTACCTCCCTTAGACTCGTCTGTACCTCCCTTAGACTCGTCTGTACCTCCCTTAGACTCGTCTGTACCTCCCTTAGACTCGTCTGTACCTCCCTTTGACTCGTCTGTACCTCCCTTAGACTCGTCTGTACCTCCCTTAGATTCGTCTGTACCTCCCTTAGATTCGTCTGTACCTCCCTTAGACTCGTCTGTACCTCCCTTAGACTCGTCTGTACCTCCCTTAGACTCGTCTATACCTCCCTTAGACTCGTCTATACCTCCCTTAGACTCGTATGTACCTCCTGGCTCTGCTATACCTTCCCTCTGGCTCTGCAGTGCCGAGTGGTGTTTAATCAACGTAAGGTTAACATATATAGGTTAACATAGGTTAATCTAGCATAGGTTATAGCATAGGTTAGCATTACCAACGTTCATTCATTATTACATCGTGTGCCCAGCTGTGCTCTGGCGTGTAAATCACGATACAATTAAAAATATTGTAAAGTGTGAGGAGCATATACGAGCAAATTTATATACTGCCATATACTTGATACATGGCAGTCATTTTGTATGGTGCGATGCCTCCCACTTCCCCTAACGACACATAAAATCCCGCCCTGCAACGCGCCATCGAGCTTCTTTGTTTCATCGGAGGCAGCCAACGGAAAAAAAGACAAAAAAGTTGGTTCAGTGGGCGTGAGGGGGGGATGGCGGGTAAGGCTAGGCTAGGCTCGACGAGTGTTGCCTTTTTACTGTAATGGAATGTTGTACTAAATGTTATACCGAGCAACGTTTACCCTCCCCGCCGTTAGCAGCAGTGGTGTGTGTGTGTGTGTGGCTTGTAGCCCTGCTGGCGGGCGCGTTGCCTGGGTTTCATCCTTGGGGAGCCATAAAAAGACTGACTTCTTCCAGCAAGCGGCGTGTTTGCTCGTTTCCAGGAGCTATTCATTTGTTTTATATCCACCTCACGATAGTGGTGTAATGTTAACCACGGTGGCCTTCCTATCCAGCTATATTTACTCGGTAGATATCTTATTTGGTTACTGATAGCAAGCATGCGCACATTAGGGTGGAACAGGGTGTGGACGTGCTTATGGCGCGGCCTGGTACTCTGGGCGGGAGGGTGAGTCCACAGTACTAGAATTCGAAGCAATATACAATGGCTTCTCAGCTATGCTTTTGTCATATAAATGATATATTGCCAATCTTGGCTTTGCTTTTGCGCATAGTTGGCTATTAATATTGTTCCGTTATCGTGTCATTGCAATAAAGTTCATTAAATTTGTATCAACAGTTTGTCGTGATAGAGACATCAAATTTAGTTAGAAACGTCTTAGCATTCGAGCATGGAATGTCCTTAATATGGTGATTGATATGCTTGAAGCATGCTTCGACAATGGACCAAACTATGCCCTAATAGTGTGTTATTGAGTGAGAGAGAGGTCGCTGTACTTGTACACTTTTAAGTTTGTTTCGTGACTAAGGGAGGAAGCGGAGACGAGGTTGGGGGAGTGTAGGTGCCTCAGTAGTGACAGGGAGTGTAGGTGCCTCAGTAGTGACAGGGAGTGTAGGTGCCTCAGTAGTGACAGGGGGTGTAGGTGCCTCAGTAGTGACAGGGAGTGTAGGTGCCTCAGTAGTGACAGGGAGTGTAGGTGCCTCAGTTAGTGACATGGAGTGTAGGTGCCTCAGTAGTGACAGGGAGTGTAGGTGCCTCAGTAGTGACAGGGAGTGTAGGTGCCTCAGTAGTGACAGGGGGTGTAGGTGCCTCAGTAGTGACAGGGAGTGTAGGTGCCTCAGTAGTGACAGGGAGTGTAGGTGCCTCAGTAGTGACAGGGAGTGTAGGTGCCTCAGTAGTGACAGGGGGTGTAGGTGCCTCAGTAGTGACAGGGAGTGTAGGTGCCTCAGTAGTGACAGGGAGTGTAGGTGCCTCAGTAGTGACAGGGAGTGTAGGTGCCTCAGTAGTGACAGGGAGTGTAGGTGCCTCAGTAGTGACAGGGGGTGTAGGTGCCTCAGTAGTGACAGGGAGTGTAGGTGCCTCAGTAGTGACAGGGAGTGTAGGTGCCTCAGTAGTGTGTAGACGAACATGGTCCCCGAGTGGGCTGTCATCAGCGCTCGCACCACCTCAAACTCTCATTCAAGATTCATAACGGGGAGTGAGTGAGCGGGCAGACTACAGCTCAGCTCGGGCGTGAGGCAATGGACCAGTCGTGCTGTGTAAAGGGGCCTGCTGCTTCGCTGCACTACACAGCATATTCTACTAAACCAACAATCATGGTGCGTTACAGAATACCTTCGCCGCTGTGATACTGAACGTTCTCGTGGAGATTATCTGCTCTGAATATACAACATACATTGTGTTGCAGTGTCTGATATTGTAAATTGGGAAAGATCCTGAAAATAAAGTTGGCAATGTTAGAAACTACCGAGGTTTACTTCAGTAAAACTGCGTGCTGGGTCGTGCCTCAGATAATTTTTGTGTGTGCACCAAAGGAATATTAATGTGTAGTGCTTCATTTATGATATTGTTAAGAACATTTTGCGACACAGGGCATTAGTGACTGAGCACGGGGCGTGATGTTTGTATCACAGTAGGGCAGTGTGGGAGGTGGTGGTACAAGATTGGGCAGCCTAGCTTGTGATAGTGCGAGAATCCACTTGTTAGCCTAACACGAAAGTACGCATTCTGTGATATACATATACATGGTGACATTTTTAATAGTGCCCTTAAAAAAAGGCATAATATAAAGAAAGTTTGAAAATTGATTTAGTTTATACCTTCGAAAAATAAGAAATTTTGACATTCCAAGGTAGTATTGTGACCTTTAACTTTTTCCATTGACGTACTTTGTCACGTAGTTCTTCAGAATGTCGAGGTTGCTTTAAATATTTAAGAGTATTCCTAGTTACTTTGTTTTATACTGAAGGATGACCAGCCTAATTGCGTGTCTGCACATTCTAACTAGCCATTACTGAATTATAAAACCATTACAGGTTTTCCTCAAGAGAATTCAAATGTTAATGCATAGTTATTCCTATCATACTCCCATGGATGCTTTTTTAATGTATAATATACATGGGTGGGACCCTTAGTGGGACATCCTAACATTGCAGGTGTACTGAAGCATTTACATTACCACTGTGGTTAGAAAACGAATGTTTATAATAAAAATGTTTAGTCTAAACCGTCATTACTATATTAATCGGATGAATCATGATAATGACTTGCTGAATGTTATAAGTCAATTTATCAGTTTGATTTTTATGCTTCCAAATGTGGCTAGCAAGTCATAGGTTGTTGCCGCAAGTCTTGATCAATAGTTGCACGATTGGCGGCTGTTTTGTATAATCCACGATACGACTTCGTGGAAATATATTAAAAGCATCGGCGCTCAAGCGTGAAAGCATAAATTCCGTCAAAGTAACGGGTTTATAGGAAAAATTAAATATACATTTTCTGACCATCGGCAACGATAAGTTGGGTGGGTTGTTTTGATTCGAATGTTTTTTTGTGGTTAGAGAAAACCATTATATTTTTACGTAGTATAAAATGGCGCGAACGTGCTGTTGGTGCACGCGCTTGGCTACGCTGCTCTTCATATCACTGTAGTTATATCACATTTAAATATCATTAAAAGCCAGTAGGAACTCTTACACAACCAAAACAGTAGAGACGCCTAGCCATGTCTTGGGTCAATTGAAATTGAAATAAGTTTATTGAGGTCTGGATCAATTGTCAGTCTGTTCTCTCAACTCCGTAAAAAATACAACCTTTTTACCTAACCAGAAACTTACGAGCCCAAGTAATCACTAGCCAAGGAAGGCTGATGCACCGTAAACGTCGATATTACAATGCTTTAATTTGTACAAATACGTCGCATTCTTAGCGGGTGGATGGGTTCCATTAAAACTGCGACGTATTAATTAGGACGGGTTGAAAGTGTGGGTTTGATGTGTTATCAAATACACTCGGCGCTAAGATATGCAGCTCCACACACACACAACACACCAGTTGACTTCTTTCTGCGTTGAAGAGGAAACTTGATAAACAACCGCAGGGTACCTGATCCACTGGGCTGTGATACCTTACGCTAGACTGCATGCAGCCATGTTGACTAGACCATTAACCAGGGGGGCCTGCGAGACCAGCCCATTAATCAGGGGGTCTATGGAATCAGACCATTCATTAACCAGGGGGGCCTAGGTGACGACCCTGTCACCTAGGCCCCCTAACCATGGGGGCCTAGGTGACGACCTTGTCACCTAGGCCCCCTAACCAGGGAGGCCTAGGTGACGACCCTGTCACCTAGGCCCCCTAACCAGGGAGGCCTAACGTTTAGAGAACATAACCAAGCAAATATTGCGTCGGCCAGAAAAATGATAGGATGGATTACGAGAACTTTCAAATCCAGGGATCCCATCACAATGGTTGCACTCTTCAAGTCACTTGCGTTGTCCCGTATTGAGTACTGCTCAGTACTCACTTTCCCCTTCAGAGCAGAAGAGATTGCTGAAATAAAAGGAATACAGAGAACATATACGGCATACATAGTCGCAATAAAGCACCTAAATTACTGGGATCGTCGCAAAGCTCTCCAAATGTACTCACTAGAAAGGAGACGAGAGAGAGATCAAATAATATACACGTGGAAAATACTCGAGGGCCAGGTCCCAAATCTACACGGTAAAATAACAACGTACTGGAGTGAACGATGTAGAAGAATATGCAGAATAGAACCATTGAAGAGCAGGGGTTTTTTCTTCAAGGAGTGCCGGACCAACCGGGCTGTGGTGGATATGTGGGCCTGCGGGCCGCTCCAAGCAACAGCCTGGAGAACAAAAATTATCACAAGTCAAGCCTGGCCTCGGGTCGGGCTTGGGGAGTAGAACTCCCAGAACCCCATCAACCAGGTATCAAACAGGTATGTCTGGGTGACCAGACCATTGACTCTGTCCGGTTAATGGTCTGGGGAACCTTGGCTCATTCCAGAAAAAGTTCCAATTTACATCTTACTGTTTTCTTTTGTGTATATGTCATGTTTTAGAAACCCATCAAGGTATTTGACTCAATGACGTGTTCCTCCCTCTCCTGGCGGCACGCGGTACACAGTCTAGAAGGCTCTTGTGCCAATCTCTAGCTATTCCTGGGTGAACGGTTGACAGCCTAGTGAAGGAGATGCTTGACAGTATGCAGATGGTAACCATACCGGACCAAACGGACCATACCACATGTGATATGGCAACCTATCTTATTACCATGGATAAATTACCTGAAATCCTTGCACTGTACCCACATTTTGCTTCCAGTAGATGAACGACATATGAGATTCAGAAACAAGTAGTGTATTGTGAGGACTAATAATAAACAGAAGCTCCCCTATGACTATAATATCCCCATTGGCCAAACTATTATGTATTAGCGATAAGACCTACCATTAATGTATGATGACTTACTGTAAATATGTAGCTCTTGTAATAGCACTTTCTCTGTAACTGGCTGACATTGTATCTGTAAGGTGTGGAGGATTGAAGAAATTGTTTATGTAATAATCTAAGATGAGGTCTGATAAAGACCTTTTGTGCCCTCTGTAATGCTTTTGCGCTACCGCTCACAGGATGAGTATGGGGTGCACAATAAACTAGCCGCCTTCGGCGGCAACAAATAATACCACCTGTGGTGAACGGTGACAGGCTGGGCTCTACTTACCTAACAGTGACTTCTAACAGTGAAGTAGAGCTCTTTGTTCCTTCCTTGGTAGCCATGTTGTACCTGTTTAAGAATGGTTTATGGTTCCGTTGAGTTCTGTCCTGTGCATCATTCGCCAGCACATCCTCCTAAGATTACCCAACGTCAAGAAACTGTCGTACTAAAGTGCCCTTATCCTA
Source organism: Procambarus clarkii (assembly GCF_040958095.1). NCBI lineage: Eukaryota > Metazoa > Arthropoda > Malacostraca > Decapoda > Cambaridae > Procambarus > Procambarus clarkii. Next base: position 6,588,287 of record NC_091241.1, on the reverse strand, counting down.
ACCTACCAGAGGACCCAAAACAGAAAACGGGACAGGATGCAAATTTCGCGAGTTGCTACCATTTTCTAGTACGTCAATTTTTGGCCTTAGGGAGAGTATACGTCAAAATGCGACGTGCTATAAAAAGGACGGGTTGAATGTCGCATCTTGCCGACTCTTCAAAGCTCTCTTCGCTCTGAGGATTGCTTGTTTTTATTTTTTTTATCTTTATTTAATAAATTACAATATAAATCATAAATTTTACACGGCTACATTACATATACAGTAGTATAATTCTCAGTAAACAAGTGTTTCATATTATCACAGAACATAAACTTTAAACCCCTAAATATTATACTTATTTTTCTTTAAATGATTTACATTTTTAGATTATATTTACATTAATTTATAGAGGAAATTATTACATTTATATATAATATAATTCTCAGTAAACAAGTATTTCAAATTATCACAGAACATAAACTTTAAACCCCTAAATATTATACTTATTTTTCTTTAAATGATTTACATTTTTAGATTATATTTACATTAATTTATAGAGGAAATTATTACATTTATATATAATATAATTCTCAGTAAACAAATTTTGTGGCTGAATTAGTTAATTTACGCATGCTGGGCCTCGCTGTTGGATCAGCCAAGAAAATGTTGATTAGAGCCCCCACACACACATTTCTCCAAGCAAGATGGCTTATCATAACTCAAGACGTAGATGAGTCCTGTGAGCTGTGATAGTTCAGTGGTGTTTATGTAGGACATTAATGAATGCTCTCTGGGCTGTTTTTGGCTCTTGGTAACTGTTCATAAGTCATTTACGTCTAAAGGTTCTTTCCTAACCAGAAGACTCGCGATCATTTTCAATTATTAGATAAGTTTTGTTGGTGCTGTTGCTGATATAATTAGTGTTCAGTTTAGAAATTAGGGGACGGAGGTATTTTTAGTCCATCAATCTTCATTACATTGTTTAGACAATTTAGATAAATAATTCTCTATCCTGAAGTATGTTCAGGACTTGAGTATATTTGTTGGTTTGTCAGTATAAGCTATTGTGGCAGCCTTACGAAACGTCCAGTGGTTGAATAGGCCTAAAAGCAAATTTTACTGAATTATCACTCCTTCCTGAAGGATTTTCTACCAGTTAAATTTTCACCTAAAACTATAATTCTGAAATGAATCTTTATTTTCTTCTTCCAAATGACACAATTGTCCAGATGTAAAGCTTAACGATGTTAATGTGACTTGAAGCGTTTATTTGTATATTTGTAGTAGAGTTAGAGGTCATGGGCAGTTACAGGTACAAAGCGTTACATTATTGATCAAATACAGCTGTAGTTTGGGAAATCATCAAAGGAATTCGAGCCGAGGCGTGTTGTTGTTTTAGATTCAGCTACTCGGAAGAAAAAGTTCCAAGTAGCACGGGTTATGGTGAGCCCGTAGTGGACTTACCTGGCACAGGACCGGGGCTATAACTCATAGGCGAGGTTTGAGTATAGTGTGTAGGAGGGTAGTGGACAGGTGGTACTGGTGTGGAAAGTGTGGGGAGGGGCCCCACCTCCCATATGCTCGCATCCTGCACTTCTATTGTCTAACTAGAATGGGTTCTTGTGCTCCCCAAGCCCGGCCTGGGGCCAGGCTTGTCGTGATCTAAAAGGCTGTTGCTTGGAGCGACCCGCAGGCCAACATATCAATTACAATCCGGTTCTTGTGTATGGAGGAACCTCCTTTCTTTGTGGAAGCAGTTTTGTGGGTGTGTGTATTTAAGGGGGAATGATAATTGCCATGTTCGAATGCTTTTAAAGTAAGTGCAGTGTTATTCTTGTATATTAAAGCTGATTATTCTTGTGTTGTGGCGCCCTTGGGCGTCAGCATATATCAATCGTTTTCGTATACGGAAACATACATAATTGATTTGTTGTGGAAATAATTATAGTGCCATTAATTTTGCGATCGTCAGTTGCATTAAATATAGTCCTCTGACGGTGCATATTGCCATTAAATATACAAACTCGCCTAAAAGTGATATATACATATATATATATATATATATATATATATATAATATATATATATATAATTATATATATAATATATATATATATAATTATATATATAATATATATATATATAATTATATATATAATATATATATATATAATTATATATATATATATATATATATATATATATATATATATATATATATATATATATAATATATATAATATATATATATTATATACATCATCTGCGTTTATGTATTTGTGACTGCGTGTTGCGGCAACTGTTCTCTCTCCCTTCAATACTTTCGTGTACAAATCTGATACGTGATTTTTATTTCAGAATGACAGTGCGATACGCTTAACAAGAACCATCCATGAGAAGGTAAACTCACACACCCATTTGCTTTTATTTATTTTTGCCTGTTTTCACTAACTATTTTTCACATTCAACAGGACAATCCCTGTGGAATCGTTTTCTCTTGCATATTACTAACTACAATTTTCCACATTTCTGTAGATTTAAATATTTATTTAAATGTAATGGTGTACCTTTGTGCACTATTGTACACACGAATGGTGTACTTTTGTTTGGAGCAGCATTACAATGTTTATATACTATATAATATATATATTATATAATATAATATATATACAAATGGAGGGGACCACCTCTGGTTGAGTTTGTAGGGACCCTTGACCTCGAAGAAGACAATATGCAGCATCTGGGGGGGGAGCCTTGTGGGGCTCCCACACAATATATAATAGGGGTGCCGCCTATAGTGCAATTGTAGGGATCCATAGCCGCGAATAAGAGAATAAAAGAGTATTCAGAGAAGACCTCGTGGATTCTCACTGGACACTAATATTTCCTCCTCCTGTCATCCCTACTTTTTATTATTTTCTAGTGTTTTATTTATTTCAATATAATATATGTAATATAAGCATGCATGAATTATTGATAGGTGCCATGTGTTCGGTAGAGGGGGGTGGTTGTTGTTGTTGGCAGGTGGTTCTAAGGATCAATGTCCTCGCGACCCGGTCACCTGGTTGGTGGTCTGGGGTCAACCAGGCTGTTAGACGCTGCTGCTCGCCTAGCTGCTTTGCCTGGCCAGTTGGGTTTTGGTTTATAGTAATTGGGCTTAAGGACAAGCAACCTCTGGAGGGTTATTAAAGCCCACCACAGTATCATCCTCATTAACCAGCAAGTATATTTTAGCCCAGAACATCGCCCAAGTTGAAGTAAATTATGTATATACGATTGATTGATTGATGAAGATTAAGCCACCCAAAAGGTGGCACGGGCACGAATAGCCCGTAAGTGGTGGCCCTTTTGAGCCATTAATAGTATCAATAGATGATACTGGAGATCTGTAGAGGTACGGCTGCACCCTGCGTGACGGGAGTTGTCTCCCGTGATGTATATACGATTGATTGATGAAGATTAAGCCACCCAAAAGGTGGCACGGGCATGAATAGCCCGTAAGTGGTGGCCCTTTTGAGCCATTACTAGTATCAAGAGCTGATACTGGAGATCTGTGGAGGTGCGACTGCACCCTGCGTGACGGGAGATGTCTCCCGTCTGTGTATATGCGCCGCGAAGGGGGCATATATACCTCCGTATATATATCCCATACCCACGTTAGGTCGGTTAAGAGGCTACGGGTAGGAAGCAGACTTGGCAACAGAGCGAGTCGCGGCGGCCGGGTCGTCACGGGAGTGACTGTGGTGGCCGCATACCAACACTCGCCTGGGAATAATCACCACCTCTACCCCTGCCCCCCTCCCCCCCCCCCCCACACACACACCAGTTAATAATAATGATCACCATTTCCCCAGCAAGCACCAAAGACGTGTGCTGGTGCCGCCTCCTCCCTCCCTGCCTCACCACCCCTGCTATTCTCACCTCAGATACACACACCTTCTCCAGAGAGAGAGAGAGGAGACATGAGAGAGAGGAGGAGAGAGGAGAGAGAAGGAGCGAGAGAGAGGAGGAGAGAGGAGAAGAGAAGGAGCGAGAGAGAGGAGGAGAGAGAAGAGAGAAAGTAGAGAGAGGGAGAATGAAGGAGCAAGAGAGAGAAGCGAGAAAGTAGAGAGAGAGAGAGGGAGAGAGCAAAAGTGAATTTCGTGCTTTTAGCCTAAAATATGATAATATTTACAGCAATGGCTTGGCATGTGACGTAAATTATAATTATTACATGGAATCAGCGTGAAGATTATAGGTATCTGACGCTGCTTCAGGTCTTCAACTCCAGTTCTCGTTTCCCCACAATTGGCGCGGGTCTGTTATTTCGTAGTAAATGTTAGTCATTTAGTGTTTTGGGGTCACTTCCTGTGTTGTGTCGTCCGGGAAGTTGGCTCTGGTTAATAGTTTGATAAGGGAGAGAAAGTGTTTACCTAAACCATAAAGATGTGCCTGGCATGTTGAGTGGGGAGTGTTGCCAACGGCTTCTTCATCCTCTTCTCTGTTCAATTTAAATCGACATAAGTTGCATTACTACTCCAACTAATACTATATTAATGCCATTAATAATCTCGGGGGGGGGGATGATAATGATCATCAACTTTATATTATTAATACATATTTTAAAATGTTGGCATACAGACGTAAAATCTAAGGAGATGGGTAACATTTGTTGGGTAAGCTATTGGCATGCATGAAAAAGGTGTAAATATTTGTTGATAGCCGAGGAACACTTGATTTATTAAACGATAAAAGTGCAGTTTTTAATCTCCATGGTTGAGGAATGTAAGAAAAAAATGTGCGCGCGCGAGAACAAAATATTAAGTTACAGTGAAGATCACGTGGAGACCCGTCCTCCCGCGGGGGAATATTTTTTTTTAACATGGTGGTTGATCACGTGCTGAAAAGTGCTCCAAGAGGACTCCATGTTGATATCAAATGTGTATTATCCCTATTTGTGGGTGAGGCTGGGTTTGTTCCCAGTGTTAAAATATTCCCTCCTGTGTGAAGCTAGGCTTGTTCACAGTGTTAAAATATTCCCTCCTGTGTGAAGCTAGGCTTGTTCCCAGTGTTAAAATATTCCCTCCTGTGTGAAGCTAGGCTTGTTCCCAGTGTTAAAATATTCCCTCCTGTGTGAAGCTAGGCTTGTTCACAGTGTTAAAATATTCCCTCCTGTGTGAAGCTAGGCTTGTTCACAGTGTTAAAATATTCCCTCCTGTGTGAAGCTAGGCTTGTTCCCAGTGTTAAAATATTCCCTCCTGTGTGAAGCTAGGCTTGTTCACAGTGTTAAAATATTCCCTCCTGTGTGAAGCTAGGCTTGTCCCCAGTGTTAAAAAGTTCCCTTAACTGGAATTGCTCGTCTAGACTGCTTCCTGCAATTCTCTCTGCTATTACGGAGTTGTTAAAACATTCTTTTTTTGTTTTAATTTCATGTGGGAGAAGTTAGCCATCTTTGTAATTAGTGATACTAATTCCCTGTGTCAACAACACGTCTTGGAGACGCTGTTATCAGGTCTCCCCACTCCCTCAGTCTTCCTCTCCTCCTCAACAGGCAAGTGACTAGATTTTTGTGGTGGGGGGTGGGGGAATATTAGCCAGTACTCACCTAGTTGTGCTTGCGGGGGTTGAGCTCTGGCTCTTTGGTCTCTGCCTCTCAACTGTCAATCAACTGGTGTAGAGATTTTGGAGCCTACTGGGCTCCAAATCAAATCTATTTTTGAAACTGTGTATGGAGTCTGCCTCCACTGTCAGGCCCCTCAGCTGTCAGGGGCCTGACAGCTGAGTAGACAGCGCTCGGGATTCATAGTTCTGAGGTTCAGGGTTCGATTCCCGGTGGAGGCGGAAACAAATGGGCAGAGTTTTTTTTCATCCTAATGCTCCTGTTCACCTAGCAGCGAATTAGTACCTGGGAGTTAGACAGCTTCTTCGGGCTGCTTCCTTGGAGTGTGTAACAGAAAGGAGGACGCTAAGCCCCGAAATCATCTCGAGATAACCTCAAGATAACCACCACATCACTGCCTAATGCATTCTATTTGTTAACTACTATGACACTGAAACAAATCCTTCTAATATCTCTGTGGCATTTAGGAACCAAGTTTCCACCTGTGTTCCCTGTTTGTGTTCCACCCATACTAAATAGTTTGCCTTTGTCCACCTGTCAATTCCCTCGAGAATTTTGTAGGTGGATATCTTACTCTTCTGTATTCTAGGGACGTGAGGTTTAGCTCCCGTAGCATTTCCTCGTAGCTCATACCTCTCAGTTCCGGGACAAGTCTGGTGTCACGTCTGAATCTTCTTCTAACTTTGTCTTGTGTTTAACTAGGTATGGACTCCAGGCTGGAGCTGCATACTCCAGGATTGGTCTGACATAAGTGGTATACAAGGTCCTGGACGATTCCTTACCAAAGTTTCTAAAGATAGTTCTTATGTTGGCCAATCTAGCATATGCCGCCGATGATATCCTTTTGATGTGGGCCTCTGGGGACAGGTTCGGTGTGATATCAACCCCCAGATCTTTCTATTTGACTCTTGCAGGATTTCACCTCCCAGATGGTATCTTGTGTTCAGCCTCCTTCGCCTGCTTCCTTCGCCTAATTTCATTACTTTACACTTTCCTGCGTTAAACTTTAGTGGCCATTTTCTAGACCATTCCTCCAGTTTCCCCAGGTCGTCCTTAGTCTCTGTCTATCTTCATGTCTTTCTTCTCAAAAATTTTACATCAGTAAACATTGAGAGGAATGAATCTATACCCTCTGGAAGATCGTTTACATATATCAGAAACAGGATGGGTCCAAGTACAGAGCCCTGTGGGTCTCTGCTGGTGACATCTCGCCAATCTAATGTCTCCCCCCCCCCCTCACAGATACTCATTTGATTGATTGATGAAGATTAAGCCACCCAAGAGATGGCATGGGCATGAATAGCCCGTAAGTGGTAGAGATACTAGCTGCTTCTGCTGTTGTTTTAGATTTAGCTACTCAGAACGAAATGTCCATGTAGCACGGGCTATGGTGAGCCCGTAACTCACCTGGCACAGGAGCGGCGCAAGTAGTACGGGCTATGGTGAGCCCGTAGTGGACTTAGTGTTACTGGCTGTTGTTGTTATTATAGAATCAGCTACTCGGAACAAGTTCCAAGTAGCACGGACTATGGTGAGCCCGTAACTTACCTGGCACAGGAGCGGGGCAAGTAGCACGGGCTACGGTGAGCCCGTGATGGTTACCGGCTGGTTCCTGTTGCTTATATACTCCCTTAATATTACCACTGAAGCACCTTACCTGTTATTCCTGCCTGTTTCTCCAACTTGGCACTGGTGTTGCCACAAGAAATCGTTCTTTGGATTTATCTTATCTAACGCTATAACAATTCCTTATGATACCCCGATCACTGCGTTGCTGTACACAGTACGGGACCACAAACTGTGTTTTGGTCTCTGCCACTTGAATATCTCGGGGGATACTGATGTTAATTCACAGACGCGCTCTGACACGTGTGTGTGTGTGTGTCTTTACTGGTGCCAGTGGCCAAGTTACTGTGGTCGGTTATATCATTAGACTTTGTGACGCTTTGTCGATAATGTCAAAAATTATTGTGTTAAGTGTGAGGACAGGTTATGCACTCAAAAATTGTTGTGTTAAGTGTGAGGACAGGTTATGCACTCAAAAACTGTTGTTAGGTGTGAAGACAGGTTATGCACTCAAAAATTGTTGTTAGGTGTGAGGACAGGTTATGCACTCAAAAATTGTTGTTAGGTGTGAAGACAGGTTATGCACTCAAAAATTGTTGTTAGGTGTGAGGACAAGTTATACACTCAAAAATTGTTGTTAGGTGTGAGGACAGGTTATGCACTCAAAAATTGTTGTTAGGTGTGAGGACAAGTTATGCACTCAAAAATTGTTGTTAGGTGTGAAGACAGGTTATGCACTCAAAAATTGTTGTTAGGTGTGAAGACAGGTTATGCACTCAAAAATTGTTGTTAGGTGTGAAGACAGGTTATGCACTCAAAAATTGTTGTTAGGTGTGAAGACAGGTTATGCACTCAAAAATTGTTGTTAGGTGTGAAGACAGGTTATGCACTCAAAAATTGTTGTTAGGTGTGAGGACAGGTTATGCACTCATGCCAGATGCACAGAGTGAAGGAGTTCTTCATCTTCCATCTTGACTACGGCAATTCCCCCCCCCCCCCCTTGGCGGGGACAGGACGCTTGTACTTAAGCATATCTAAGATCTCCTAAGGCCAGTACTGTCCTTCCCCTTGATGATGCAACTCAACAGTTTTCCAACTCGGGCAGCTATTTTACTGCTAGGTGAACAGAGGCATTAGGTTATCTTGAGGTTATCTTGAGATGATTTCGGGGCTTTAGTGTCCCCGCGGCCCGGTCCTCGACCAGGCCTCCACCCCCAGGAAACAGCCCGTGACAGCTGACTAACTCCCAGGTGAAAGGAAATGTGCCCAATCGTTTCTGTCTCGCCCGTGGATTGAACCTGGGTCCCACGGTTGTGAGGCGAGGACTTAGACTACAGCCCAACATGAATAAATCACATTATTAATATAGCAGTTCGTAACCAAAGACCCATAAAGTGTGTTTAAAGGGCTTAGTACCATAAGATGTATTTTATACATCCTGTGATGTATTTTATGCATCCTGTGATGTATTTTATGCATCCTGTGATGTATTTTATACATCCTGTGATGTATTTTATACATCCTGTGATGTATTTTATACATCCTGTGATGTATTTTATACATCCTGTGATGTATTTTATGCATCCTGTGATGTATTTTATGCATCCTGTGATGTATTTTATACATCCTGTGATGTATTTTATACATCCTGTGATGTATTTTATACATCCTGTGATGTATTTTATACATCCTGTGATGTATTTTATACATCCTGTGATGTATTTTATACATCCTGTGATGTATTTTATACATCCTGTGATGTATTTTATGCATCCTGTGATGTATTTTATACATCCTGTGATGTATTTTATGCATCCTGTGATGTATTTTATACATCCTGTGATGTATTTTATGCATCCTGTGATGTATTTTAGAGCCTTATAAATTAACGGGTTATAGACCAATACCATAAATATCCAGGAACACTCAAAACATGAAGTAAATATTTTTAGTAACTTTCTATTAAAATCTTGTATAACAAGATTTCACAGGGGCCGGCCGGCCGAGCGGACAGCACGCTGCACACGTGATCCTGTGGTCCCGGGTTCGATCTCGGGCGCCGGCGAGAAACGATGGGCAGAGTTTCTTTCACCCTGATGCCCCTGTTACCTAGCCATAAATAGGTCCCTGGGAGTTAGTCAGCTGTCACGGGCTGCTTCCTGGGGGTGGAGGCCTGGTCGAGGACCGGGCCGCGGGGACACTAAAAAGCCCCGAAATCGACTCAAGATGACCTCAAGATAACTTAGAGCAATTCAGTCAAAAAATAAATGCTTGTAAAGTAAGAACTTGAACGCAGCAGTGCCGAAGGATATAGCCAATTATGCCAATTACAAAAGGCATTTGAACGAATGCCCATTGTGTTCATGGCGGCATGTTCACTCATCGGTTGAACAATGACTTAATAATCGACTTAATCGATTATATGAACATCGACTTAATAATTTCGCCTCTAGGGGGAAAATTTAGATTGTACCTGTCTTGAAGTTTCCTTGAGATGATTTCGGGGCTTACCGTCTCCTCGGCCCAGTCCTCGACCAGGCCCTTTTTTTTTTTTGTTTTACACCCCCCAGGAAGCAGCCCGTAGCAAGCAGCTGTTTAACTCCCAGGTACCTATTTACTGCTAGGTGGACAGGAGCATCAGGTTGAAGGAAACTCTGCCGATTTGTTTCCGCCTCCACCGGGGATCGAACCCGGAACCTTAGGACTACGAATCCCGAGCGCTGTCCAGTCAGCTGTCAGACCCCCTGTCAGGTACTTTGAATTAAAGTAGAAAATATAAACCTCGTTATTATTCTAATATTCAAATTGCCAGATGCAACGGTCGAGGAATTCACAGAACACATAAACAAAATGGAGAATTATCCCGATAATCTAGAAAACCCGGTGTCAAACATCATGAGGAAATCCACAAGGGCCGTGACGAGGGCTTGATGCATCTGATGGTTGATGCATCTGATGGTTGATGCATCTGATGGTTGATGCATCTGATGGTTGATGCATCTGATGGTTGATGCATCTAATGTTTGATGCATCTAATGTTTGATGCATCTGATGTTTGATGCATCTGATGGTTGATGCATCTGATGTTTGATGCATCTGATGGTTGATGCATCTGATGGTTGATGCATCTGATGGTTGATGCATCTGATGGTTGATGCATCTGATGGTTGATGCATCTGATGGTTGATGCATCTGATGGTTGATGCATCTAATGTTTGATGCATCTGATGGTTGATGCATCTGATGGTTGATGCATCTAATGTTTGATGCATCTGATGGTTGATATCATTTGATGCATCACGCTATTGAGATCTCTGTGTGTAGTCAAACATCATGGTCCTTGGAGACTTCAATCTACGCGGTTTAAGGTGGAGAATATCAAACAGGAAATTAACCTGGAAATAACAACTCACAAGCCAGAACACAACTTGGAGTCACAATAACGTGGCTGAAATATGTTGACCAGACCACACACTAGAAGGTGAAGAGACGACGACGTTTCGGTCCGTCCTGGACCATTCTCAAGTCGATTGTCGATCTCACAATCAACTTGAGAATGGTCCAGGACGGACCGAAACGTCGTCGTCTTTTAACTTTCTAATGTATGGTTTGGTCAAAACAACTTGGATTTTGTAAGAAATATTTGCTCATCCAGCAGATAATAAGTGGGTGGAACGAAAGTACCCTTGATCTTATCTTTAGATTAAATGAAGAAATACTCGGGGACATTACCATCTCAGATACCACATATTCTGACAACAAGTTCATTGAAGTTCAACGAACTTCAAAAGGATTAACAAGCGAAAATGTCTATTCAAAATAGAGAAAATAAACTTTGTTATTATTCTAATATACAAACCGCCAGATGCAACGACCGAGGAATTGACAGAACAGATAAACAACATAGGGAATAGCCTTGATAATTTGGAGAACCCGATACCTGATATTATCTTCCTAGGTGACTTCAACTTGCCTAGTCTAAGATGGAGAATAGCAAACAATATTATTATACCAGGAAATCTATCGGGACCTAACCAACCACAAATTAGAGAACTACCGAGATTCTGTGACAAATTTTCACTCATCCAGCAAATATCAGAGCCAACGAGAAATTAAAATATTCTAGATCTGGTCTTTACAAACAATGAAGACATTATCAGGGACACTACGATATCAGATACCACATACACAAGCAGATACCACAAGCTCATTGAAGTGCAAATTACCATCAACACTCAGAAGAGACCTAAAACGTTGATCAAGCGAGAGAAGTTATTCAGTAAATTCAATTTTAATAATAAAAGAATAGACTGGGAGAAAATAAACAGGGAACTTGCAAACATTCAATAGGAAAATGTTCTAAGTAATACAAGTCCTACAGAAGAAATAGAAAAACTGACCGGAAGTGTATCAAGTCTGTCTGAAACATGTTCCTTTAAGGAAAGCCAGAAAAAGGTCCAACGTAGTAAGAGAACGCAGACGACACTATAAAAGAAAGGAAAAAATAACGGAAATGCTTAAGCAGACACGACTTTCCCGTCAAAGGAATGATTTAAATATGGAGATTGAAGAAATCGAGCGGAAATTGAGACACTCATATCAAGCTGAAGAAATGCAGTTAGAACAGAAAGCAAGTCAGGAAATAAAGAAAAATCCAAAATAGTTCTTCACATATGCGAAATCAAAAGCAAAAACCACTGCCAGTATTGGACCTATTCGTACAAGTGAAGGTTCATACACGGAGGATGACAAAGAAATTAGTGAAATCCTAAAAAAAGCAGTATGAGGACATGTTTAGCACTCCAATAAACAGCATGAAAGTGAAGATCCAGACAATTTCTTTATGCGTGATATCCAAACCCCAGTAAATATAACCGATATCAACACGAGCGTACTAGATTTTGAAAGCAAAATTGTAAACATGCCCATGCACTCAGCTCCGGGTCGAGATTCATGGAATTCAATTTTTATAAAGAATTGCAAGGTGCCAGTAGCACAGGCACTCAGTATAGTGTGGAGGAAGAGCTTGGACACGGGAGAGATACCAGATGCGTTGAAAACAGCAGACATAGCCCCTCTACACAAGAGAGGGAGCAAAGCATTGGCAAAGAATTATAGACCAGTTGCACTAACGTCCCACATAATAAAAGTATTTGAGAGAGTGATCAGGAGTCAGGTCACTAGATTCATTGAAACCAATGATCTCCACAATCCAGGCCAACATGGATTTAGAGCAGGAAGATCGTGCCTCTCACAGCTACTTGACCATTATGACAAAATCACTGAGGCATTAGAAGAAAAACAGAATGCTGATGTGGTATACACGGACTTCGCAAAGGCTTTTGATAAATGTGACCATGGAGTGATAGCACACAAAATGAGGTCAATGTGAATAACCGGTAAAGTGGGACGCTGGATACTCAGTTTTCTGCCAAACAGGACACAACGAGTAACAGACAATCATATAAAATAGTCCAAGCGCAGTTAAAAGCTCTGTACCTCAGGGTACAGTCCACTGCTTTTCCTTATTCTCATATCAGAGAAAGACAAAAATACAAGTCACAGCTTCGTATCATCCTTTGCAGATGACACAAAAATCAGCATGAAAATTACCTCTGCTGAAGACATTGAAAAACTTCAAGCAGATATTAATAAAGTTTTCGACTGAGCAACAGAAAATAATACGATGTTTAACAGTGATAAATTCCAGGTACTCAGGTACGGAAAAAATGAGGACCTTAAACATAATACAGGGTACAAAACACAATCAAATGTGCCCATCAGAAATATTGCCGGAATATAAAAATCAATTGCCGGAACAACCGTGGACATCTTCAAGAGAAAACTAGACTTTTAGAAAAGAAGTTCCGGACTAACCGGGCTGTGGTGGGTATGTGGGCAAGCAACAACCTGGTGGACCAAACTCACAAGTCATGCCTGGCCTCGGGCCGGGCTTGGAGAGTAGAACAACTCCCTGAACCCTATCAACCAGGTATTAAATAAATGTCAGTTTAACAATAAGAGGATTGACTGGGGAGAAAAACTCAGAACTGGCGAACATCCAAAGACACACCGTTTTAAGTAAGAAGAGACTGGTGCAAAGAATAGAACAATTGACGATAGAAATGTACAAAACCTTTGAAAAAATATCTTTGCGGATTTCAAACAGATTATAACCTAGAAAGGGAATGCAGACGACACTACAGGAGGAGAAAAAGCATATCCGAATTGTTTTAGCAGACTCGAATATATCTCAAAATAAAGAAGGTAATTTAGACAGATTGAAGAAATAGAACAGAAGCTGATCATATCAGACTGAAGAAATGTAATTAGAACGGAGCTATGCAAGAAATAAAAGAAAATCTAAAATATTCTTCTGGTACTCCGGAGCTCGTAAACTGTTTGTTAAATGTAAAAAAAAAAAAAGCCGCTTTGAGAGAGGAGAAATGAACAGGTTTCTCAAGTGCTTGTTGAAGCCTCTCCCCTGGACCGCTTGCCGCCGGGGTGGCTGTCATACGCTGAGCTTCGGAAAATAGTGGCGCCAGGATAGGCTACCACTGAAATTCCCCACTCACTCGCAACCACTTATTTTTAGCCTGTAACGTCACAGCCACTCAAGCGCACTCTTATTCACTCTTCCACCGTTTACTACGAGTTAATTTTAACAGTTGTTGATATCATCGGCGGGAACGTGATTGCTGGGGGGTTGTGTTCCTGCTTGACTTCATGTTTCCTGTATCATGTCTCCATTACTTGTTTTGGGGGTAATATATTCATGTTTTTAATTAAGATTTATTATGATATTGTGTTCGATTAGATTACCATGTTTATTTTGTTAGTGCAACAACTTTCAAGAGCTAATTATAACCCAAGTGAGCTATAGACTTCGATAGGTCTGTAGCCTATCGAAGATTAATGAACACTTTGACTGGGCAACTTGAAATAAAATTATGTTTAACTGATAAGTTCCAGGTACTTAGGTATGATGGAAATGAGAAACTTAAACGAAATACAGGGTACAGGACGCAGACTTACCCATAGAAGGAAAGCAACATGTAGAAGATCTGGGAATTATGTTGTCTTACATTTAATGAACATAATTGAGCAAGTACAGCGGCGGCCAGGAAAATGATAAGATGGATTATGAGAATGTTGAAATCCAGGGACCCAACAGCAATGATATTATTTAAATCGCTGGTGCTGTCCCGTCTTAAGTACTATTCACCACTCACTTTTTCCCTTCAGAACAGGAGTGATTGCTGAAATAGAGGGAATACAGATAACCTATAAGGCACGCATAGACTCGATAAAACACCTAAATTTTTGGAATAGTGCATTTTGAGAGTTTTGGGACCATGTGGAGAGGAGAAGAGAAAGGTATCAAATAATATATACATTGAAGATACTGGAAGACCAGATTCCGGACTTGTACATTAGAGTAACATTATTCTGGAGCGAAAGATACTGAAGGAAATGTAGAATAGAACCATTGAGGCGTAGAGGTGCCATAAGCATAATCAGAGAGCACTGTCGGAACATAAGATATTCAAGGCTGTTAATACTCGCCCAGCAAGCATTAGAAGTATTGCCGGAACAAAGTTGGAAGTCTTCAGGAAGCGTTTAGATAAGTTCTTGCAAGAAGTGCCGGACCAACCTGCTTGTAGTGGATATGTGTTTTTTTTTGGGCCACTCCAAGCAACAGGCTGTTGAACCAAGTTATCACAAGTCGAGTGTGGCCTCAGGCCTGGCTCGTTCTGCCGAGACCTTGCCACACCATGTCCTACCTGGGCTCCTGCCACACCATGTTCTCTCAGAGCTCTGCTAACATCGCGACTATTTTCTGGGATTTACCCTCTCCAGCTTCCAGCTATCCGGATACCAAGAGGCCATCATCCATCTCGGTACACTATCCAAATATTCATATCCAAACAATCTCTTATTTTGACTGACGTTTAACAGTTCCTCTTGAGTGAAATTGTTTTCACTAATGTGAAGAGATGTTTCGTTGTATACTGGAGGGAGTAGTGAGAGCTGGAGACAGTCAGTCGACAACAAGACACTCTCGGGGTGTATTAGGCTATAAGCCGTAAAACATTCTGGGGGAAATTGTTGTCGGTTCGTGTGGCTTATTTCCTGTTGATATTGGTTGTTCTGTCGAGTTGATAACCTGCCGAGCGCTCTCGGCGTCGGTAATATGCGCGATATATCTACTCCAGCGAAATTAAATATATTTTCCAATTTCTCCGGAACTTCTTTGTCACATGAGAAAGGCTGTCTGATATTCGCATGTATTCCTCGACTCTAAATACATCTATATTTATCAACACTAGGTCCATGTCTATATTTGTGTAGAAATTATAACCGGTCTTTGGCAGACCTTTATCAAAGGGAAGTTATTATGTTCATACGGATATTTGCTGGATAACCGTACAATGTGTACGCATGTCAGGTGACACTTCTCATATGTCTGAAAGTGCTGGTGGGTTGGGAGGTTGTAATCATATATCTTGCGTGTTGATTGATGAAGATTGAGCCACCCAAAGGTGGCACGGGCATGAATAGCCCGTAAGTGGTAGCCCTTTGAAGCCATTACCAGTATCAAGAGCTGATACTTTTTTTTTTATCTTTATTTAAAAAAATACAATATAAGTTACATATACATAAGTGTTACAAGGCAATTATACATTACAATTCTTAGTGAACAAGTGTTTCAGTAGTACAGAACAAGATCTTTTAGAAAACCCCTATAAACGAGTTACAAAAATTGAAGAATAAACTTGCATTAAAATACAGGGGAAAATATTACATTTATATATATTTTATATAAGCCTCAGTAAACCAATTTTCTATATCATCACCGAGCATGAGCCTTAAACCCCAAATGTTATACCTGATCCTGCCTCGCAAGAACTTCAATATTTTGTCTACTGAGTAACCTTCCTGCTGATACTAGAGATCTGTGGAGGCGGTGGAGGCGCGACTGCACCCTGCGTGATGGGAGATGTCTCCCGGACCAAATGGTGTCTTGCGTGTTGAAATAGAGGGGGTTATAACTACCCCGCCTGCGGATAGGAGAGGGTGTGGGGGTGGAGGAGTTGTAACACTATAATTTAAATAGTCCCTTTAGCGCATTGGTAATATTACGGGCTATTCACGCCCGTGCCACCTCTTGGGCGGCTTAATCTTTATCAATCATCAATCATTGGTAATACATTCACCCCGCCGGCTGGATTCAAGCCGAGGTCTGGAGAGATGACTGAACACTAGTCCTTAACTATTCGCCCCCTATCCAGTCAGCAGTAATTGGGGACCTGGTTGTAAACCAATCAGCGAGTGGTGGTCCATAGAAAACTAGTTGGGAAAGGCTTAAGATGAGTTATGGTAAAAGTCATAAGCCTCACAAGTCAAGCCTGGTCTCGGGCCGGGTTTGGGAGTAGAAGAACTACCAGAACCCCATCAAGCAGGTAATGGAAGAGAAAATTGTAAGCCTGCTTATAGGAGGGTGAAGTCTTCTGTTCCTCTACCCACCTGTGTACAAAGAAAAATGCCTGGATGTGTGTGTGTGTGTGTGTGTGTTTTTGTATGTGTCTATGTATGTATGTATGTATATAATATGTATATGTAAGTCAACCAACCAAGTACAGGGAAATAGATCACCAGTGCAATTTCGTTCCAATAGGATCCGAGCCCCCTTGGTCCATGGGGAGAGAATGCAAAAAGGTTTCTTAAGGATCTTGGTTCCAGGCTCATAGCAGCTACAAGGACCCTAGAGTGGTAAGTTATCTTCCAGCGCCTCAGTGTAGCAGTCCAGAGGGGGGAATGCCCATTGCATCCTCGGTTCCTGCCCGGTGTCGGAGGCGTTCGTAGAAATTTACAACCTCTAGGAAACAAACTTCCCTTAATTTCCTCTTACTGTCCACGTTTTGTAACCAATCAGATATGTAACTTAACTATGTAACCGTAATATATATATATATATATATATATATATATATATATATATATATATATATATATATATATATATATGTCGTACCTAGTAGCCAGAACGCACTTCTCGGCCTACTATGCAAAGCCCGATTTGCCTAATAAGCCAAGTTTTCCTGAATTAATATATTTTCTCAAATTTTTTTCTTATGAAATGATAAAGCTACCCATTTCATTATGTATGAGGTCAATTTTTTATATTGTAATTAAAATTAACGTAGATATATGACCCAACCTAACCAACCCTACCTAACCTATCTTTATAGGTTAGGTTAGGTAGCCGAAAAAGTTAGGTTAGGTTAGGTAGGTTAGGTAGTCGAAAAACAATTAATTCATGAAACTTGGCTTATTAGGCAAATTGAGCCTTGCGTAGTAGGCTGAGAAGTGCGTTCTGGCTACTAGGTACGACATATATATATATATATATATATATATATATATATATATATATATATATATATATATATATATATATATATATATATATATATATATTTCATTGAATATGACCGCATATTCTGTGTTTATTATTTTCTGGTTTAGGGCTTCTATCCCTCTAACTATTTTCTTAGCATCAGGGCTTAATTGAAATAGGAGTTCTCCAAAACTCATTTTCGTACTTTTGAGGTGAAGAAAAGAAGTGATTTACTATAGAGTGTATTACACTTATTTATATAATTTGCACAACGTTTCGAACCTCCATGGTTCATTCTCAAGTGAACAGATCTTACAATACTAGTTGAGCTAGTATTATTTGAGCTAGTATTATTGAGTATTATTATTATTGAGTATTATTGAGCTAGTATTATTAATATCGGTTGGTAATCTTGGGCATGGTATTTCATCAAATCAGCTACGTCTTTGCGACACATGCGAGGAACACAAATGCGAACAAGCCTGAATGGTCCCCAGGACTATATGCAACTGAAAAGTCACACCCCAGAAGTGACTAGTTTCAACTAGTTTTGTAAGATCTGTTCACTTGAGAATAAACCATGGAGGTTCGAAACGTTGTGCAAATTATATAAATAAGTGTAATACACTCTATAGTAAATCACTTCTTTTCTTCACCTCAAAAGTACGAAAATGAGTTTTGGAGAACTCCTATTTCAATTAAGCCCTGATGCTAAGAAAATAGTTAGAGGGATAGAAGCCCTAAACCAGAAAATAATAAACACAGAATATGCGGTCATATTCAATGATATATATATATATATAAGGCACAACTCTCCTAAACACGAGAGTGAAGTATAGAACTTTAGAACACTTTCCCACCAGGAGACTCGAACCCTAGCCAGCACAGAAGCCTTCCAGCAACTGGCATAACAGGCGTTAAGGCGTACCTGTTATGCCAGTTGCTGGAAGGCTTCTGTGCTGGCTAGGGTTCGAGTCTCCTGGTGGGAAAGTGTTCTAAAGATATATATATATATATATATGTGTCGTACCTAGTAGCCAGAACGCACTTCTCAGCCTACTATGCAAGGCCCAATTTGCCTAATAAGCCAAGTTTTCATGAACTAATTGTTTTTCGACTACCTAACCTAACCTAACTTTTTCGGCTACCTAACCTAACCTAACCTATAAAGATAGGTTAGGTTAGGTAGGGTTGGTTAGGTTCGGTCATATATCTACGTCAATTTTAACTCCAATACAAAAAAATTGACCTCATACATAATGAAATGGGTAGCTTTATCATTTCATACGCAAAAAATTAGAGAAAATATATTAATTCATGAAAACTTGGCTTATTAGGCAAATCGGGCCTTGCATAGTAGACTGAGAAGTGCGTTCTGGCTATTAGGTACGACATTATATATATATATATATATATATATATATATATATATATATATATATATATATATATATATATATATATATATATATATATATATATATATTATAATCACACACACACAAACATACATACATACATACACATACCCACATAAGTATATATATATTCATATATTGTTGAACATGACCGAAAGGGTAAGATTAATGATTCTAACACAAATCTTCTCAATATTTCTTCTGTTTTTCTTCACTGTCGAGAGAAATTGAAAAATTAACTCTCCAAAGTTCATTTTCTGAAATAGTGTCATGATGACTACATAGCACTGGGAGAGGGTCGGGATAAAGATTTGGGATGGGACGGAGGGAAGGAATGGTATCCATCCATTTGGACGGTCGGGGAATGAACGCCGACTTGCAGGAATCCAGACTGTCGCTCTACCGTCCAGTCCAAGTGGCTGGACTATAGAGGGTTGTAGATGTATGGCACAAATTACCAGGTAACATAATAATAAAAGTGGGAACGCCGCATTATTGAAGATGCAGATTCCTTTTTAAATATAAAAGTTTGATGGGTAAGATTTGCCTCGTTTAGCCCTCAGACATGTTCCTTAGTTCTTGTTAAAGCTTTTACAGAATAATAATTATATTGTCCAATATAACCGATGCTTGCCTCACTCTCTCACTATGAATCTACATAGGAAAAATTAAACGCAAATTCCGAACGTCTTAGTGTTTCAACACAAAGAATAATATTGAAATGTGTTGAAACTGAAAAAAACATTCAAGATTTTCTTTTAATTTTCCGATGTAGAAAGTAACGCGCATATAATTGTGATACAATTACAATACATACATGTATGTCTTGACAGACATGCATGTGCTGCAGTCGTATGGAAAGGTAACTGTTATACAGTATATATTAGTCATGTCAGGCGGGCAGAGTAGCGTGGAGGACCCATCCATTAGCCAGCCTAGGCTGCTGCAGCTCGTCCAGTCACTAACCGAAGCCTCTTCTCGTGTCAGTTCGCCCCGGGGAGATCAATCCCAATTTGCCGCTTTACTATTTTCACCGATTCCCTCCTGGCTAGCTAGCTAGCGAGCGCTCGGGAAGAGCTGGGAGCGAGCACAGAGGAAAAAAACACCACTTTTTGATGGAGTGCATTTTTTTGTGTGATTTTTTTTAGGCTAGCTGTGGACGAGGACTCGTGGACTCACGACTTAATCACTGTCGCCCTTCAGAGCAGGAGAGATTGCTGAAATAGAGGGAATACAGAGAACATATACGGCACGCATAGACGAGATAAAACACCTAAATTATTGGGATCGTCTCAAAGCTCTCCAAATGTACTCTCTAGAAAGGAGACGAGAGAGATACCAAATAATATACACATGGAAAATACTGGAGGGTCAGGTCCCAAATCTACACAGTAAAATAACAACGTACTGGAGTGAACGATATGGAAGAAAATGCAAGATTGAACCTGTGAAGAGCAGAGGTGGCATAGGCACAATCAGAGAGCACTGTATAAACATCAGGGGTCCGCGGTTGTTCAACGTCCTCCCAGCGAGCATAAGAAATATTGCCGGAACAACCGTGGACATCTTCAAGAGAAAACTGGACGGTTTTCTAAGAGAAGTTCCGGATCAGCCGGGCTGTGGTGGGTACGTGGCCCTGCGGGCCGCTCCAAGCAACAGCCTGGTGGACCAAACTCTCAAAAGTCGAGCCTGGCCTCGGGCCGGGCTTGGGGAGTAGAAGAACTCCCAGAACCCCATCAACCAGGTATCAACCAGGTAACTGGTGTCCAGCACGCCGGCCGCCTGCCCCAGATTGGTGTTTTTGGTCGCGGGTTAAATTCGTCGCTATTATACACGGGGATAAATACTCAAGATTGGGCAGAAAATTATAGTGGTTTGCGATTACCAAGTGTTTCGGTCATATTTATTGTATGCATAGGAAATCCATATGCAGGCGATGAGTCAGAATAACGTGGCTGAAGTATGTTGACCAGACCACACACTAGAAAGTGAAGGGTATAGACTTTAACACTAGGGACTCTAAAACACACTTTCTAGTGTGTGATCTGGTCAATATACATAGGAAATGTATATTGATATAATCCGTAAAGTGATTCACTAACATCTTTTATATTAGAGTGGGCTTCATTAGTATTCAAGGCATAAAGGATGAACAATTGTACCGTAAGTTTATTTACGAAAATTATACTATTTTTTTAAATTGTGTCTGGGGGATTCTACCTCATTAGGCCTTTTATTATTATTATTATTATTATTATTATTATTATTATTATTATTATTATTATTATTGTAGCAATTCGAATTTGTTTGTTTAAACTAGTCAGGTGAAATATACGAATTGATTTCATAGAGAGCCAAAGTTTTGACAATGTAGTGGAAGGGGGGGGGGCGGGGGCTGGGAGCTGTAGGGCATCTCCAATAGTCAGCGGCCAACCTGCCAGATTCCTATTGATTCCTGACTCGAAATATCTGCCGCTGCATCTGTCATAAAGCGGTCGCGCGCGCGCGCTCCAGGCGAACTGGCGAGAATAACTTGAAAGGGAACCGATGCGCGCCTCACTCTCTCTTTATATCTGCCATAGCGACCTTTGTTGCTAGATGAGTTGTGGGGGCGAGGGAAGGAGTCGGGGGAGATTGGTGGGGGTGTTGGGGAGTGGGAGAGAGTGGTGGGGGTGTGGGAGGGAGTGGTGGGAGATTGTGGAAGAGAGTGGCGGTTTTTCTTTTTGTAGTAAAGGGAACGGAGAAGCACAGGTGAAGGGAAAATTTAGAAACGGGGAAATTAGTGTGAGTTACGATAGCAGGCGGGCTGTCCGCCTTACTG
The DNA here is from genome assembly GCF_040958095.1 of Procambarus clarkii. Taxonomy (NCBI): domain Eukaryota; kingdom Metazoa; phylum Arthropoda; class Malacostraca; order Decapoda; family Cambaridae; genus Procambarus; species Procambarus clarkii. Next base: position 6,566,499 of record NC_091241.1, on the reverse strand, counting down.
ACACGATGTGTGGGTGTTGGCAGCTAAGCTAAGCTGGCTCTCTCTTGTCAGGGAGCTGTGTGTGTGTGTGGCGTTCTTCACATGTGTTTCAGCATATATATGGATATGTATAGATGAATACTGTGCAGCATTCGACGCAGACATCACTGTGTAATATTGCGACGGAGACGTCACAGAAACCCAGGAATGTTCTGGAAAATAAAGAAAAAAACATTATGGGAACCTCTTCTTGAGGTTATCTTGATGATTTCGGGGCTAAGCGTCCCCGCGGCCCGGTCCTCGACCAGGCCTTCTTTTTGTTACACACCCCCAGGAAGCAGCCCGTAGCAGATGTCTAACTCCCAGGTACCTATTTACTGCTTGGTGAACAGGAGCATCAGGGTGAAAGAAACTGCCCGTTGTTTCTCGCCGGCGCCGGGAATCGAACTCCGGACCACAGGATTACGTGAACAGCGTAATGTCCACTCAGCCACCGGGCACTCTGTGGCCGTTTGTTCTGTGTATTCACCTAGTTGTGTTTGCGGGGGTTGAGCTTTGCTTTTTCGGCCCGCCTCTCAACTGTCAATCAACTGTTTACTAACTACTTTTTTTCCCGACACCACACACACACACCCCAGGAAGCAGCTCATGACAGCTGACTAACTCCCAGGTATCTATTTACTGCTAGGTAACAGGGGCATAGGGTGAAAGAAACTCTGCCCATCGTTTCTCGCCGGCACCCGGGATCGAACCCAGGACCAGCAGAACAGGATCACATGTCCAGCGTGCTGTCCGGTCGGCCGGCTCCCCTTCCCTTGTGTGTGTGTGTGTGTGCTTGAATGAATGAATGAATGAATGTGTGTGTGTGTGTGTGTGTGTGTGTGTGTGTGTGTGTGTGTGTGTGTGTGTGTGTGCGTGCGTGCTAGTGTTATACCTGCTTGACGGGGTTCTAGGAATTCATCTACTTCCCCAAGCGAAGGGGGATATTAATAGGGTATTAAAAGTATCAACACAGGACAGAACACGAAACAATGGATATAAATTGGATAAGTTTAGATTTAGGAAAGACTTGGGTAAATACTGGTTCAGTAACAGGGTTGTTGATTTGTGGAACCAATTGCCGCGTAACATTGTGGAGGTGGGGTCCCTCGATTGTTTCAAGCACGGGTTGGACAAGTATATGAGTGGGATTGGGTGGTTATAGAATAGGAGCTGCCTCGTATGGGCCAATAGGCCTTCTGCAGTTACCTTGTTCTTATGTTCTTATGTTCTTAAGCCCGGTCCGAGGCCAGGCTTGACTTGTGAGAGCTTGGTCCACCAGGCTGTTGCTTGGAGCGGCCCGCAGGCCCGGTTGGTTCGGCACATCTTGAAGAAAACTGTCTAGTTTTCTCTTGAAGATGTCCACGGTTGTTCCCACAATGTCTTATGCTCGCTGGGTGGAAATATATATATCACACCCATAAGAATAATTCATTGCAGATCTATACCCATACGTTGCACAGACTTGGTTGATACAACATTAACATAGACGTATATACAATAATAGTGACGATATTAATGACTACACACACACACACACACACACACACACACACACACACACACACACACACACACACACACACACACACACACGCACACGCGCACACACACACACACACATTTAAAAATAGAAACAAATTTGCTAACGACGCTGTTATATAAACATAAGCGTCTCCACTTTCAAAACAGTGCCTAACAATATATCTTGAGGTTATCTTGATGATTTCGGGGCTTTAGTGTCCCCGCGGCCCGGTCCTCGACCAGGCTTCCACCCCCCAGGAAGCAGCCCGTGACACCCAGACTAACACCCAGGTACCTATTTTGCTGCTAGGTAACAGGGGCATAGGGTGAAAGAAACTCTACCCAATGTTCCTCGCCGGCGCTTGGGATCGAACCCAGGACCACAGGATCACAAGTCCAGCGTGCTGTCCGCTCGGCCGACCGGCTCCCATATACTTAGTAGTTTTGTTTTTTTTATGAAGTCTTTATTTAATTAATTGGGCTCAAAGTATTGGTCTATTTTCTTAGCATGGTGTGGTTCAGAAGGGCGCGGCCTCAGTGACTCAACCCGTGCACGGGTCTCTGTTAACGCCCGGATCCACCAAACTATTATAGTTCTTGACCAGACCACACACTTAGAAGGTGAAGGGACGACGACGTTTATAGTTCACACTGCTGCTCCTGCTTCTAATGCTGCTGGTGTCTACTCTATTTCGTGTTCGTCTTGTCCTCTCCAATACGTTGGCGAAACTGGCCGTACACTGAATGACAGATTTAAAGAACACAAGAGAAATGTTAAGTCTGCAGACACTAACAATGCTCTCTTCTGCCATGTGAGGGATTCTAATCATCCTATTGATTGGTCTTCCTCCAAAATAATCTTTCCTTCCTCTACTCTACACAGACGCCGTCTTGTTGAATCGGCTCTAATACACAATGTACCCAACATGAACTTGAGTCCTGGCTTTGTTGCTGTGGACTCTTCCCTTTCACAGTATATACTCAAATGCTCTAATCTTTCTAACAAACGTGACTTAACATAAGCTTACCCCTTCCATTTATCTTTCTTTCTCTTTCCTTTTTTTTCTCTCTTATCTCTTTTTCTGTTCATTGTCTTTTCCTACGCTCCCTTGCTATCCTCTTCTTATTCCTATTACTATCTCCTTCTCATTCGGTGGTTATAATAGGAGCTGCCTCGTTTGGGCCAATAGGCCCGCTGCAGTTCTAATTATTACTACTATCCCCTACACCATACTTTGCTCCTCAGCTCTCTCTTGCCTATTTATTGTCTGTCTCTACTTCCTCATCACGAGACATCTCCCGTCACGCAGGGTGCAGTCGCACCTCCACAGATCTCCAGTATCAGCTCTTGATACTGGTAATGGCTCAAAAGGGCCACCACTTACGGGCTATTCATGCCCGTGCCACCTTTTGGGTGGCTTAATCTTCATCAATCAATCTTCCTCATCACAATCGACTTGAGAATGGTCCAGGACGGACCGAAACGTCGTCGTCCCTTCACCTTCTAAGTGTGTGGTCTGGTCAACATACTTTAGCCACGTTATCGTGACTCATCGCCTGCTTATTATAGTGCTTGCATCTCGACATCCAGTGTGATCACCACCACACTTGGTCATATCAGCGGATTTGGGAGCACTTATATCAGCACTCTTCGTAAGTTCGAACCCTCATCACGGCCCTTGTGGATTTGTTCACTCTTGGGAGGTTTTTATCCTGAACACCGTTAGGGATCTTGGGGGAAATTTCTCATATATTTAGGGGCGGGAGTTATGTTGAAATTGAAAGTGAAATAAGTTTATTGAGGTAAAATACACACAAAGGGATGAGGTAGCTCAAGCTATTCTCACCCCGTTCAGTACATCGTGTTAATACATACATAGACACATGGGAGTTATGTTGATCTTGGAACTTAAGGCTATAGTTATCTCTTAAAGGACCTATTTTGCACATATTGCCATGTTTCTTGGTCTCGTAAGTTATTATTTCAGTATGCAGAATTGGAACCAGATCCTTAAGTAGCTTCTTGGTTTCTCATTGTCGAGGAGAGGAGTGGTGTTAGGCCTATCAAGGTTCCCTTAGACCAATTACTGGTTTCCCCAGGAGGCAACTCTAAATAGGTCCCCAATCTATTACATGATAGGCGAATAGAGGCATCAGGTGAAAGGAAACGTCGGCAGTTACAGCCCCGCTCCTGTGCCAGGTAAGTCCACTACGGGCTCACCATAGCCCGTGCTACTTTGGAACTTTTGTTCTAAGTATTTGAATCAAAAACAACGGAAACGTCCGGTAAGGTATCCCGCCTGCCATCCTAAGGTAAGGTAATTATCAGGATAAAACACTACCCCATTACCACTATTTAGCACTTAAAAAGGATACGAGGATAAGGGTGTGGGATAGGAAAGGACTCGTTCTCCCGTCCCGTCCAAGAAGTTGGACTCCTCCTGCCATGGAAATCGAACCCCGTGACCTTTTGACAGTGAGCCCTAGTGAGCTAACCACTGCACCACGACAATGGTATATTGCAGGAAGCATGATAAGTGTTCTTTAGATTGCATTCTGGCCTTAAGTGCAGCAGTATTCGACCCAGTCACTTAAAATGTCATTTGCACGGCATCCCTAGTTTGAACAGTTCGTGATAACCAGTCTTGCATATAATCTGACTTGCAGTTGTACAACTTAACATAAGAACAAAGGTAACTGCAAGAACAAAGGTAACTGCAAGAACAAAGGTAACTGCAGAAGGCCTATTGGCCCATACGAGGCAGCTCCTATCTATAACCACCCAATCCCACTCATATACATGTCCAACCCGCGCTTGAAACAATCGAGGGACCCCACCTCCAGCACGTTACGCGGTAATTGGTTCCACAAATCAACAACCCTGTTACCGAACCAGTATTTACCCAAGTCTTTCCTAAATCTAAATTTATCCAATTTATACCCATTGTTTCGTGTTCTGTCTTGTCACAAACTTTGTGCTCCTTAAACATAAGGAAAAGACAGACATAAATTACAATAATCAAATAATATAATTTTTGTAATTACATTAGGGGTAAAAACTCTGGTAGTGAGCCATAGTCTGGTAAAGGAAATAAAGAGGGAGGGAATTATCAGGGGAGAGCGCCAAGCCATTAGACTATAGAGCACTGGGAAGGGGTCAGGATAAGGATTTGGGATGGGACGGTGGGAGAGGAATGGTGCCCAACCACTTGGACGGTCGGGGATTGAACGACGACCTACACACAGACATGTTGTGTGTGTGCAGGTTGCAATCCTAATCCAGGATTAGGATAGAGCGAGACCGTCGCTCTATCGTCCAGCCCAAGTGGCTGGACAAGGGAATAAAGAGCATTGAAAGAAAAACTTGCCTTTTGACTCTACGTCTAATTGTGTAAATTTTAAAATTGTAATTGAAAAAATTAAAGCTGCAGAGTTTGCACAGTAAATCTGATTAAAAACAACACTGATGATAATAACAGACTGATGAAATTACTGCTTAAAAAAGTTAGCGAGTTTGTTTTATATATTATAGCCGGGAAATCTTTTGATTTGTAGCACAAATTTACCCGAGAGGCACCATCGCTAATGGCCTCGACGAGGACAAGGAACCGGAGGCGTTTCAAGGGTTTCCGCCTTGTTTCCCAGGATTTTTCCAGATGAAATATGGACTGGAATACTGTTTTGACATTTACCGCCTCGGCGGGTAGGTAATTTCATTTTTTTTTTACCCTGTGGTGAAAAAGGTTTTCCTGTTCTCTGCCCAACAGCTTTCTGCGCTTCTTGCCCCCCCCCTTGTGAGGAGTTGCACTGAACCTTTCAAAAAAGTGGCCTGGATTAAGATATATTGCAAGCGATGAGTCACAATAACGTGGCTGAAGTATGTTGACCAGACAACACGCTAGAAAATGAAGGGACGACGACGTTTCGGTCCGGCCTGGACCATTCTCAAGTCGATTGTGACTTAAGTCGATTATCAATCGACTTGAGAATGGTCCAGGACGGACCGAAACGTCGTCGTCCCTTCATTTTCTAGTGTGTCGTCTGGTCAAGATATATTGCAATTTGTTGAGTATTTTAAAAGGGTGGATGAGATGAGCAGTGTGGTGTATTCTATGAACTCGAGGTTCTCAACCTTCACTGGCATGAAAGTTGACTTTCTTCTTAGATCATTTTTGTAGCTCTGCGTTTAGTTATTTATTTTTCAATGCAGTTATTCCTGTGTCCTTTTGAAAGTGAGGTCTCCATGCATTAATTAGTCCAGTAGTCCAGTTGGAAGCACGTCAGGCACAGATTTGTACAGCTGAATGGCCACTTTAGTGTCATAACAGTTAAAGGTTCGTTTAATTATTCTATTCTTTGTTTTTTCTTGGCAAGTACTTTTTATGACGTCATAGTAAAAGTGTGCGCATCTGGTGCATTTTGGACAATTATAAAATAGATGCAGTTAGTTCAGCACCAGTGTTACTTGGTTACAAGAACCATTGGGGAGCCAGTTCCTGAACCCATTATGGGACAAGCCCATTCAGTGGGCGGTGGGTAGACGGTCCACAAAAACTGGCTCAACTTCACACTTGGGAACTTTTGTTACACGATTTTATATTAAACACAAAGTTTTAACAGCTAGAAATTATTCCAAAATTTGCGAAACATTTTATCTATAATTAAAAACGTAATAGTTAACGAACAACACAAGCAAATCATTAAATTTTACAACTTTGAAGTTTTAGCGGCACTTTGAGGAACTTTTAGACGGGTGTTTGTTTACCAACAATGTTAGTGGTATGGCGTCAGGACGCGTCTGTGATACTTGCTTGTGCTGTGAACGGAAATGATAACGTAGATGTAACTAGACCTTTAAGGACAATTCACCCCGACATATTGCTGTTAACGGTATGACTCCCAGCCGTGGAAGAGTGTGAGGGTTGTTACAGAACTCGTTCTAGGCAGCAGTGGTGAGGTACGTGAGCAGACCGGACCTGCACTTCCCCCCACAGGGACTTCACCCAGATGTGACCGACGTTCTTATATTGCTTAAATTTCCGCTCTCAAATTTATTATCTGCTCTCAAATTTATTATCTGGTCATGGTCCTTTTAATCATTTTCGTTTTTTCATGTTTTTTTTAACGTTATTGCAGCAGAAATATATATTTATTTTCCAACTCTCACCTAATAGTTTAGTCATTCTGCACTCTACACCCATTCTGTGGGAGGTGGTGGAAAGGCTTACAAAGGCACATAATGGGTTCGGGAACTGAACGCCATGGCTCGTTTATCTAAGCAAGTAACAATCATGTGAACCTAGTTACAGTTTTCAGTACACTGCTAAGCATACTAACGAAACATATCCTACCTTAAACTAAAAGTTTGTTACAAAAGTGAGGTTTAAAAATTTAATACGGATTTTAGATTTTAACAAATTACTGCAAAATGTATCTGGACAATTGATTTGATAGTTACCATCGGAGGTGGCTTGTTTATTGTGTACCCCATACTCATCCTGTAAGCAATTACGCAAGCAAAAAAACATAATAAGCAAAAGCAAAAAAACTTGTGAAAAAAACATAATAAACAAGTAAGCAAAGACATAATACAGTGCAAAAAAGCAATTACAGAGAGCACACACAGTCTTGATCAGACCTCCACAGAGATTTTTACATTAGCAATTACATCTATCATGCACACCATATAATTATAATGACAACTAGTTATAAACTTTTTTACACTGTAGGTTGTTAATAAATTAACAATTTATATATGGTGTATTAGATTCATAGAAGAGCTGCCATATATTATTATTAGTCATGCTACAAAGCTTATTTATACATTAGTCTCACATATCATTTATCTACTAAAAGCAAATTATGGATACAATGCAAGATTTCAGATATTTTATCATTTGTAATCAGATGGCTGCCATTTCATGCAATGTGAGTTTAGATTTATCTGTAAATGGCTGAAATTTTTCCAGTCTAAGATGTAATGCTGTAATGTGTGTCCGTTTTTGTCAACACATTTTACTTCATTTAGATTTAGTGGTTTATGTTTAACAACAGAAATAGAATTGCTGCTGCTGAATATGTAGACTAAACCTGTTTCAAGTACTGTACTGTCTAAGTAGTCTTAAATCTTACCATGTAGTTTGGGTTATCTTGAGATGATTTTGATGATGTTATGATGAGATGGGTGATGATAATTATACAGTACATGCATACATGCTGGATAAATTGGGGCTATGACATGCATATATACTGATTTGTTAATGAATATTCATAACTGTACATTGAAAAAGATTAGTAATTGCCATTACAGTATTAATAAATGCAAGACTGCAACATATGAAAGATACAACTTAATCTGTGTATGTAGTGGATATAGAGCAAGGTTGCTGGTGCTCAGCTGGTTGTCTCCAGTGTTCAGTGTGTTGCTCTTACTCTGGCCGGTCACTGGTGTTTGGCCGGTCACTGGTGTTTGGCCGGTCACTGGTGTTTGGCCGGTCACTGGTGTTTGGCCGGTCACTGGTGTTTGGCCGGTCACTGGTGTTTGGCTGGTAGCTGGTGCTCAGCCACTTTCACCAAAAATTCCTACATCTGCATATTTGCATAACAAACGGCAAACATACCAGAAATTATTTAGCTTTGCTTCAATTATGCGTAGATATTGAAAGTAACTTAAAAGAATATATATGTATAAATAAAATTATAATATACACACCTGGTGGCCTGACAGCTGATTTGACAGCGCTTCGGATTCGTAGTCCTGAGGTAACGGGTTCGATCCCAGGTGGAGGCAGAAAGAAATGAGCAGAGTTTCTTTCACCTTGATGGGCCTGTTCACCTAGCAGTAAATAGGTACTTGGGAGTTAGACAACTGCTACGGGCTGCTTCCTAGGGGTGTGTAACAAAAAGGAGGCCTGGTCGAGGACCGGGCTGCCGGGACGCTAAGCCCTGAAATCATCTCGAGATAACCTCTCGAGATAACCACATACACACTTATTATAGCTGAAATAAAAATTTGAATGTAACTTTTTTTATTAATTTTGTTCTTTTTGTTTTCATGTGAATGTGTGGATATTCAACTGTAGAATGCCATAAAGATAGACACCTACATCTAATAAGGTGGATTATGAGTAAAAGCAATGTTGCCGAATACTTGTGCTACAGGAACTTGAATTCCAGTGTTCGGTCACCATAAATAAAATCTTCAAATCAATTAAAAATGCCACTGAAACTTGTCGACACAATATTAACTTGCACATCGGCACTTGGACAATGAATTCTATGAATGCCATTGGTTCTGCCTTCTTTAGATTTTGGTGTCATGTAATAAATTAACATTTTTCCTTTCATAATAAATGCTTCTGAAAAGTTACTACAGTATTGTAATTTTATAACTATCCAATTTGAACGCAGCTCTCATAGGTGGTCAAAGATTGGCAGCTGTACTATCCTGTTATTTGTAGGTACATATTCCTGTGTGTATACATAAGTATATAGTCTTCTGGGCATACATATTCTACATACAGTATATACATACTGTAGTGTACATTCATGAAAGTACATCCAAACTACACACTGCAAGTACAAGCAGAACATAATTAGAAAAAATATATCAATTGAACAAAATTTGACACAGCATTTTGTTTAAATTTTTTGTCAACTATTTTAACCTAGGCTATGCCCTAGACTACAAGTATACCTGGGTATACCTGGAATGGATTCTGAGAGTTGTTCTACTCCTCAAGCCCGGCCTGGGGCCAGGCTTGTCTTGTGATAATTTGATTAAACGGTTGTTGCTTATGGTGGCCCGCAGTCCCGTATGTTTATTACAACCCAGCGGCTCTGACACTTCCTGCAGAAACTTGTGTAATTGTATGTTAACATGTCTACTTTTATTCAAGCAATGATGATGTCATATTGTATACCTAAATTTGAACACCATAATAACTTAATGCGTGCAGTAGGCTAGTAAAATGTGCAAAAATAACCTCCAGAGAAAAGTAAGGCATTGGGGTCCCAAGTATTCCCAATACCCTCCCATGAAGTACAGCGGATTTATCAACAGATACCTGTTTTGTAGAGGAAACAATAAACTCCTCCCAGAAATCCATCATCTGCAAAGCTGCATGCAGTGCTAGTGTCTGTCATAAAACACCAATGGTTTGTTTGATTATGGTATTAACTAGGAAGTATGGTCAGGCAACAGGCCAGGAGGGCTGTGATTAACCTTCTAGGCTATGCCCTAGACTACAGGTATACCTGGGTATACCTGGAATGGATTCTGAGAGTTGTTCTACTCTACTCCCCAACTTCCTGCCCACACAAAAATATAAGAATTCATTTCTTGTTGCATTGCTTTAATAAATGCAGTCAGGTTAATATAATAAGTCTTTCTGTCAGATAAATTTCATAAATTAAGGAATTGCCAAAACAAGTGCCAAAAGTGGCATTATTTTATTTTTAAATCACTTTCAGAAATCCTGGTTGTTTCCTTGTGCATTTTTTTACTTTTATCATAAAATGCTATGTTATGGAAATATCATCTTTGTATTTCTGTATGCGAGAAGAATTTAACTTTCGATTACTTCATACGTTTCTTTTGTTTTGCAGGATGGACAAGAGTCGTGAGGGTGACCGGGGGGAGAAGTCCCGAGGAGGCTTGCCTCCTGGGATGGACCCAGCTACTGCTGCACTCTATGGTAAGCTTCTCTTTAGAACCAATAGAAACTTCTTGATTATTTTAGTAATTTGTAGGACATACTTTATGTTGGAAGAAAGCATGTGATGTGATCAGAATTATCTTAGATGTGGGTGCAAGCATTATTTCACAAAAGTTCATCACTGGCAGGAAAATTAGCTTATAAGCATTTAGCAGTTAAGAATGGACATTTATTCATTTATTTAATGACATAATTATTAATAATTATTGTTGGGAAAACTGATACAGTACAAATTCCTAACCCTTAAAACATAAGGGTTTTGAGTAGCACACTATTCAACACTACACTATGTATCTAAAGTGTAGTGTTGAATGTGCTATTCAAGCTTCAAGACGTTATAGCGTGGGATGCCTGGGAACCTTTTAGTGGGCTTGAGCTGGGGACACTTGGGTGCTCTGCATCATGTAATGGGCTTCATTACCAGGTGAATAGAATTTCAGTGTTTAGTTCTGTGCCGTTGTCCCCCCCCCCCCCCCCCTCCTCCATCACTCGAGTTACTCACCGATGCTTCGGAATCCAACTGGGGATTTGTTTCCAGCTGTCACTATGCCAGCCAAGGATTGTGGTCTCGCTTGCAGTCTGTCTCCACATATTGTACTACAGTGATAGGGTTTGCAAAAGTTTTTATGGTGGTTAGGCACTTCTCTTTCCTATGAGGTTCTGAGCTTCGGTTTCACTCGGATAGCAAGTTGTGTGGCCCGCTACCTCAATGGGGAGGGCTCTCTTTCCCCATTATGGTGGTCTCTCTGAATAGTCTCATTTCTGGCTTTTCAAGTTTTAGTCCTCAATCCACATTCAGGGATGTTTGATATTTGTGCACATGGCCTCTTTGCTTGGCATGGAACCACAGGTCTCTCTTATGTTGCTGCATTTCCCAATTGTGAGATACCTATGATACCTTTTACTTGGACAGGAATTGGTGGAACTTATTTTACTCTCTCCTCCTGTCCAGCTCCTCCTCCTCTTGTTGATACAATTGGAGACATAAGCCATCATTCTGCTGATTCCTCTGTAGGCATTTCAGCCCTGGTTCCCAGCACTTCTTGATCATTGTTCTCATAAGTTTTTGCTCCCACTCTGCCTCTCCCAGATGATCAGCAGTCAGTCAGTTTGAGTCTACTGCCAATCTTGGCATTTGGAATTTTTAAGCTGTTTGTACCCTATTTGCAGCCTTCTTTCCCATATCAGTATGAGGTGGCTTAATAGTCCTAACTTTTTCCCTTCTCTTTACTGATTGTCCTCTGTTTGTGTTAATGGTCATGTCATCTGTGTTCTAGCTTTTTGTGGAGCACTGTCTCATACCCACTTCTGCTCAAGCTTCCCAAGCTGTGGCTCGTCAAAGCAGTTTCCTTGGTGCCTTGTTCCAAGGCCAGGCTTACTCGAGATATGTTGTGCAGTTCAGCCAGCCTGGTGTATATCCACATATGTGTGATGTGTGCCAAGTATGCTGCTCTTACTGCCTTCTTTGCTAATATATCTATGGCATTTATTTATTTACTGTATTTTTTTATTTATATATTTACAAGAGTTGTTACAGTATATTCTTGTACAGCCACTAGTACGCATAGCGTTTCGGATTTCGGGCGTTTGAGGCTTTGAATTTCTGGCTGTTTAAGATGCACCAGGAAGTTACAAAAGACCAGCCCAGAAATCAAACGTTGAATTTAATCAAGTGCCATCTTCTAGGCAGTCTTAGCAGCTCCCTGTCCTTCTTTGCAGGTACATCCCTTTTTTATGGGTAGGCTGGACTGCTGGGTGACCTGTGCTGCCACCTGGTGATGCACTAGGGTACTAACACATGACTTGTTGACACTTCAGACTACCTCTTCCCTTGTTTGCACCTTTTCTCTCATTAATCAAGACCGTTTTCCTTCAATTGTACTTTGTGTGAGGGTTTCTTGGTCTCGGATTATTTTTAGCACCCCATGCTCTTACTTAGGCCTTCTGGTTAACTTTCTGGCAAGCTCATCAGGGTCCTGGTGTTCTGTAGGCCTGTACAAGTCCAGAGGCCTGGTAATTTTGTGGGCCTCTCAGTGGTACCAGAGATGTACTAGGGAGCTACTAAGACTGCCCAGAAAAGTTTTTTTGTTACATTCAGTACTTGATTTTTATAGTAAAATGATCCTATTTGAATGATAATATACAGTACATACTGTAGTAAGATTTAATGTGCAATGTTTGAAAGCTGTGATTTCAGGATATACTTATAAGAATTTGGTCTAAATGTGAGCAGCAATATGAAATTGGTATTCAGTAACTGGGTTGACTAAAGGATAGATTTTATATACTGTATAATAATTGGTTACTTTTTTATGAATTAAGGGAAAATGGGTTGAGAACCTAACTCTTAAGGACAATGCATTTTTTATCATGTGATGGAATGGTGATGAAAGTGTATTGGAGGAAATTTAAGGGTAGGAATAGGAAAGAAAGGCCAATTAGAAATAAGCATTCATGGCAAAAATAAAAAAAGAGGAGAGGGGTAATGAGTGAGTGATGGAGATTTATTGAGTAACCAGTAAATAAGAAGTGGTATGGAAAAGGTTTAATAGCACCAGTTTGTTATAGTATAAATCTTAGAAATGTTTCTGTATGATAACTACCCTATCATCTCATCAAAGTTGGAAATGGGGTAGAGGGTTGCTATAAATGTCGTTTTAATTATTCAGCAATAAATAATTTTCTGCAGATTACCCTTGCAAATTGGATTATGATATACATTAAAGTTGATGTATGTCATAGTGAATAACATTTGATGCAGGTAGATTTACCAAGCTCTGTAATTTTTTTGTATTGTGAAGTTGTAATAGGAGCAGTAGCTTGCATGTTATTTTTCTTTCAATATATTAGATTCTGCTAGAAAACTTTAGACAAGAAACCAGGGTTTGCATGGTGGCTACCCACTAACATGCCCTGGCTTGGTTTTTAGTTTAAAAAAAAAAACCAGGTGGGCTTAAAAAACATTGCTTTAATGTGGGCCAATTTATTATTTCTGAGTTAAAACTTGAATTATTGTATCTATTGAATAGATAGATAAAAATCCAACCTGTCTTAAGCAAAAAGTGTGTTTTACCATCCCTGCAAGAAACATGTACCTGTACTTTTAAAGTACAGCACATGTAATATCAGTTAATGTATGGTCAGTGGAGTTGAAATGTTGGTTCCCAGCTTTAACCTTTCAACTGCACAGAACGACCAGGGTTGTTTCATTGGTGGTGTGCACAACAACCAGGGTTGTTTCATTGGTGGTGTGCACAACAACCAGGGTTGTATTTAGGCCTAGCATAAGATTTAAAACTCCTGCAGGTGTAAGGGGTTCATATCCTGTTTTTTCAGGTCTGTAGTAATCAGACCCCTTCTTTGACAAAAATTATGGGCCCCATCCTGGGTGCGAGAGCCTCGGTACTAACATTGAAACATGGGTAGCTAGCACGTGTTGCTGCAGCTTACGGCACTGCCATGCAGCCTGTATCGACACAGCATCACTTAATAATGACTAAATAAGCATCTGCAATTATTCATTGATGATTCTAACACATGATGATTCTGACACTGACTCTGACCCTGACGGTAAAAAGAATCATGTACGAGGTTCAGATGTCGGTAAACCCCAAGCCTGGTGACTGTTCCCAAAACGAGACAGACAGACAGACACAAACAACACACAGCTGCAGTTTTTACCTCTGCACATTGTGCAATAGGACCACATTTATCCTTCAGAAAACGAATGAATGGGAAGAATTTTTCATATTCGGGATTTAGTGACCAGAATCATGATTTGCGAATGTGAATCAGAGACGTCGTCAAGATATTTCCTCGCTCCACCGCAGCCAACGTAAGCTACATTCAAATTTATTATTCAATTTCCCTGTCATCAGGGAATGCATTTTAACAATATTTGAATGAAAAATAATATTTTTGAATTGGTTTTTGTGTGCACACCTGTTACACGGGAGTGTCACATGTAACAGGTGTGCAGCACGGGTTAAGGTGGGAGGGAGGGAATTATAAGGGGGAAAGCACCAAGCCATTAGGACTATATAGCACGGGGAAGGGATCAGGATAAGGATTTGGGATGGGACAGAGGAAGGGGGGGATGAATGATGCCCAACCACTTGGGTGGTCAGGGATTGAACGCCAACTTGCATGAAGCGAGACCGTCGCTCTACCATCCAGTCCAAGTGGTTGGACACGGTAAGGTGGGGGGGAGAGAGAGAGAAGAAAGTTTACATTATTGGTTGTTTGAGGGATTATCACTTAGAGATTTATAGTACTGTAGTTTGAATGTTGTTGGTGCGAGGTGTTGCAAGGTAAGCCTGTACTTTGAGGTAGGAGGGGCTTTGTTTATAAAAGCTTTAAATTTATAATTTATTCATTACTTACTGTTTTGCTAATAAGATGCCACTGGAGTTGGTATTTGTATATTAATATATTATATATTTTAGTTGGTTATTGTCTTTATAATATGCATTTAAATGAAGCTAGTCAAAAATAAAAAATATCTATTTCTTAATACATTACTGTATTAAATTTAAAATTTCAATAAATTATCTGCTATGAAAATGTATTTAGTCTCCTCAATGAAAATATGTTTACACTTTACCAGTTGGATTTTGCAGAAGTGTTAGGAGTGTAGTACAATGTTGATTACTACCATTTGTAATTCTCTCTCTTCTCTAGCTCCATGGCTACACCAAGAGCAGGCATTACTCTGTAAGTGTGTGACTGGCAGTGAGGTGTGTTATGTTGGCCTTTGCCTGATGCTTGTGTTGCTTTGGATACATTCTTGCAGTGCTGTGTGACTTCTCCTGAGCTGGTGAACTCTTTGCTTTATTGTTTGTATGGATATCGTACTTTATGAACCAAATGCAAGACTTGGTTGCTTTTTAATCTGATCATAGATGCTTTGAAGATGCAATGGTTGATTATGACTTGTCATATTCCTTGCTCATATTTTAATAGACTAAAAACTGAGAGAACATTAAGCACTGTATCGGTAAATGTCTTAGATTTCATGCAATTATCACTTTTATATAAATTTATTTTGAGATGGTCAGGTTGATTAAAATCCTAAGTTTTTTTTTTTTTTTAGTAATGTATGTATTGCTGATGCTTTTTTTTTATGTATTTGAGACTACAACATTATCATCATGTCATCTGGAGCAAATGCACGACACAGCTTAGTATTAATCCTGGTGTTGCATCTTGGTTGCATTATGATGGGGGGGAAGGGGGGGGGGGAGATAAGCTAACATTGCTATAGAATGGTGTTTTCAATTGCTTCAATATTTTTCTTCACTGTGCAGTGTCTGTCTCTGTGGCATTGACATAAACATCGAGCATGCATTTTGTGCAGTAGACGAGTAAGGCAAAAATAGAAAGTGTTTGATATTCACTCCTCTTCCTCCCCAAAAGATACGGTTGATAGGTTGATAGCTTTTTATGCTGTGTGGCTTTTTTTAAGGCATGATGGGTTTTATGTTATAATTGTAATGAGTGAAATTTAAGCACAATTTTTTGGCAAGAGAATAAGCATGGCTCGTCAGAAAGAAGTTTAGAGTCGATCTGAATCCATAAATATTTTTTTGTGCCTAATGTGAAATTTAACTTACAATAAACACTTGGAAAGTAGTATCTTGCATGGTTAGCCATTTTTGCTCGATCATTAAAGCTAAAGGTTGATACAGTACATACTGTATATTTACTGATTTATGTGAAAATGTTTTTGTTAGCGGTATTTTGTTGTTATCGGTATATTAAACTTGTTCCAATTTATCTTGGGAGATCTGTATTGTTACCCACATTTGTAAGTATGATTGTCTCACCATCTGTATGCATGGGTGGTTGGCATCTTTGTCTTATGAGCATATATCTAGGTTTATTTAACACATGTTTTGCTCTTTGATACACAGTCAAATCCGGGTTGTCCAATATGCAGCATTATTTTACTCGCCTCTGTGTAGTAACTGATACGGTTAAAATATTCTACATGTTAAATGTTTGGTCTAATGCAACGCATAGTCATGCTAGTCATTGGTATCAAGAGAAAAAATATTTAATAACTTATTAGCTAAAGGTTCATAAAATGCAGAGGAGATTTACATAATCATTTTAATGTTTTACATTGTTATTCTTAGTGAGATTATACACTGCATAGAGTAGTGTATGTTGATGTGCTTTTCTGAGGGGAGATGCCCTTTCCTTCCTTATGCCATGGCTTATTAGGCTGTGGGCCATTTGCACGATTGCTCACTTTTGGAAGGTTGCTTGTAGTCCCCCTCTGTTTTATGCATAGTGTAAGCACCCTTCTTTGTTTTATTAGAAGGATGTTGATGATTTAGTCCATGCCACTTGAGTCTGTGCCTTGTTCTTGTAAGGGTTGTTGTCCTGTTCTGGTGAGGGGCCATACTATTAAGTGTGACCCTTTGTTGCTTTGCTTCCCAAAACAGCACCAGACATTTGTTATGAAAGCACTGGAAGGGAATGCTTTGGCTGCACCTGTTTTGAAGACCACATCCCACAAGGTTTGGAACAGTTGTGTAATCTGGTCATGGGACTCTTGCTCCTTTTTTTTTTATGCATGGGACGGGCATGTGTTTTTGTTTCAGAGGAGTCTGAATCCTTTTTGGCTAGCTCTGCCAGTAGACAGAGGTTTGAGGATAGATTTGATTGAGGATTGTCCTGTTTGAGGACAGATTTGAAGGGGTCATTTGGTTTTGGCTTTGCCCATTCTTGGGCTTTGGTGTCTAGGCCGGATTGGACGTATCTCAGGGTCTTAACTTGCTTATCTTCTGATGCTTCCTCAGGTCCTTCAGGGGTGCAATTTGTAGTTCCCTTGGAGGAGGCAAACATGCTGTACCTGTAATGTGAGGGACTGTTTTTGCCGTTCTACTGCTTTCTGGTTAGACATGACCTGATTTGTTGTTGCTCCTGCTGTGAGGCTGGAATCATGCATCCGATTTATACCATACTCATTTTAGTTCCGACTCCTCTGCCATTTCCTGCTTATAATAGTTTCCCCATTTCTTTGGCTAGCAGACAACCCTTTGCTTTTGGTTGAGAAATGGCATACCTTTAATGCAGTTATTAGGCAGTCCTTGACTAGGAGGAGGATTTCCTTGCATTTAATATGTTGGAATTGGGGGAATCTCATGATAACATGAAGAAGGCCCTTTATACCCCCTGGCCCTGTCTCAGAATGTTAGCTCATGGCAGCTCCAAGTTCAGGTTACCAAACCTCTTGCCTCTGGTTGGAATTCATTTCAAGGCCAATTCCAAGCTTGCTAATTTGCTTTAAATTTTGTCCACTAGGGGCATAACTGGTCGACCCCTCATAGTGTTAGAGAGAACTCGATAAATACCTCCAAAGGATACCTGATTAACCAGGCTGTGATAAGTCAAGCTGATTAAGCAGGCTGCCATATGTCGGGCTGCAAGCAGCTGCGTTCAACAGCCTGGTTGACCAGTCCAGCAACCAGGAGGCCTGATCAGAGGCCAGGCCGCAGGGATGTTGATCCCCTAAATCAACGCAAGGTAACTATGGAAATATTTATGGCATAATTGCAGTTGAGTTTGATGTCTTGGGTGTGGCTGCCTCTTCTTTGATTTTGACCACTTTGGGCACTGAGGCTTTGCCCAAGTTGTTCACCCTGCATTTTCTTGTTGTGGTGTCGGACTAGCGTCATTTCGCTTGAAGATCATTTCCAGGAGTTAGCATTTTTGCTCATGCTGTTGTTGTTCTCTCCCTTTTCTATTTTCCTGTTTCCCGAGGAGGATGCAAAACAAGCAGGCGATGAGTCACAATAACGTGGCTGAAGTATGTTGACCAGACCACACACTAGAAATTGAAGGGACGACGACGTTTCGGTCCGTCCTGGACCATTCTCAAGTCGATTGTGATGAGGACAGGTAGGGACAGGCATTAAATAGACAAGAGAGAGCTGAGGAGGAAA
>NC_091241.1:6213288-6223288 GCF_040958095.1 Procambarus clarkii | reverse complement strand
TCCCTTTATATCTTTATCCTTAACTCCCTCCCTTATATATATATATATATATATATATATATATATATATATATATATATATATATATATATATATATATATATATATATATATATATATATATATTGGTGTATACTGGCAGCAGGTTTTCCTTCAAACATGTTTCATTGAATATGACCGCATATTCTGTATTTATTATTTTCTGGTTTAGGGCTTCTATCCCTCTAACTATTTTCTTAGCATCAGGGCTTAATTGAAATAGGAGTTCTCCAAAACTCATTTTCGTACTTTTAAGGCGAAGAAAAGAAGTGATTTACTATAGAGTGTATTACACTTATTTATATAATTTGCACGACGTTTCGAACCTCCATGGTTCATTCTCAAGTGAACAGATCTTACAATACTAGTTGATTTTATACCCGCACTGGGTCAGGTGATAATACAATGAAGGTGAAAACATGGGGGATACATAAGGGATAAAATGTGAGGTGAAACATAGAGGCTGCAGAAGGCTTATTGGCCCATACGAGGCATCTCCTATCTAAATTATGCCAATTTATCCTCCTATCTCCTATGCCAATTACACTGGATTAATCTTTGTTTAGAGCCAATTACACTGGATTAATCTTTGTTTAGAGCCAATTACACTGGATTAATCTTTGTTTAGTGCCAATTACACTGGATTAATCTTTGTTTAGAGCCAATTACACTGGATTAATCTTTGTTTAGATAGGAGATGCCTCGTATGGGGCCTCGTATTATACCCTTTTTCTCCCTTCCTTTCTATTTCTTTCTCTCCCTTCATATTTACCTCCCTCTGTATTTCTGTCACTGCCTCTGTATTTTAAGGTTTTAAGGTAATGACAGAGTTACAGGACATAAGTTAGATGGTGTTGAGATTACTAAGTCCGAAAGCGGAAGGGATCTGGGAGGTCAGATCAGTAAGAATTTAAAAAAAAAAAACAAAATGAATGCATAAATGTTGGAAATATATGAAATGTTAGGCTCCATTTAGATTATGCTGTTCAGTTTTGGTCGCCAGACTATAGAATGGACATAAGTTCACTAGAACGCGTCCAGCGTTGGATGACAAAGTTAATCCCACAAATTAGAAGTCTTCTATATAAGAGAGAGTTACGATAGCTAATTTATATTCTCTAGAAACGCGAAAGTTTAGGGCGTCATGACTGAAGTGTGTTAGTGAGTTAATGTACATAACCAAGTACACATTCCTACACATCAAAAAGTCAACATGAGCAATCAACAGCCAATTAAACTTGAGGTAAAGCGCGCAACATGCAACTGTTAAATGCAGGTTATGCAATGTTCCTTGTTCATCAACACAACGCATTTCCCTGCTCTTCTCCTACATGGGAAACATTGCCTGGGCCAGGACGGAGGCTATTTGTATCGGGGCTCCAGTGATTTGTTATTATGTGGGGTGAGTAAGGTTGTGAAGCTGTGAGTTATTGTGGCTACCCGAGCCCCTGCTGGCCTGTGTGTGTGTGTGTACTCACCTAATTGTACTCACCTAATTGTGCTTGCGGGGGTTGAGCTCTGGCTCTTTGGTCCCGCCTCTCAACCGTCAATCAACTGGTGTACAGATTCCTGAGCCTATTGGGCTCTCATATCTACATTTGAAGCTGTGTATCGAGTCAGCCTCCACCACATCACTTCCTAATGCATGTGTGTGTGTGTGTGTGTGTGTGTGTGTGTGTGTGTGTGTGTGTGTGTGTGTGTGTGTGGGTGTAGGTCTGGGCACTTGTGGGGCAGTCTCGGGTCTTGGTGGTAATGTTGTGGGGTGTTGGGCGTGTGGTTGTTCATCATGTGAGGAGTGTTGTTCTATATAAATCACTTGTACTGTCCTGTCTTGAGTACTGCTCAGTACTCACTTCCCCCTTCAGAGCAGGAGAGATTGCTGAAATAGAGGGAATACAGAGAACATATACGGCACGCATAGACGCGATAAAGCAACTAAATTATTGGGATCGTCTCAAAGCTCTCCAAATGTACTCACTAGAAAGAAGACCAGATACCAAATAATATACACGTGGAAAATACTGGAAGGCCAGGCCCCAAATCTACACAGTAAAATAACAACGTACTGGAGTGAACGATATGGAAGAAAATGCAGAATAGAACCAGTGAAGAGCAGAGGTGCCATAGGCACAATCAGAGAACACTGTATAAACATCAGAGGTCCGCGGTTGTTCAACACCCTCCCAGCGAGCATAAGAAATATTGCTGGAACAACCGTGGACATCTTCAAGAGAAAACTAGATAGTTTTCTCCAAGGAGTGCCAGACCAACCGGGCTGTGGTGGGTATGTGGGCCTGTGGGCCGCTCCAAGCAACAGCCTAGTGGACCAAACTCTCACAAGTCAAGCCTGGCCTCGGGCCGGGCTTGGGGAGTAGAAGAACTCCCAGAACCCCATCAAGCAGGTATCAAACAGGTATCAAACAGGTATGGTTGTTCATCACGAGATAATTACGTGTGGATAATTACACAGCCCGCTTTCGGGAGCGTTCCCAACGTCAAGAAAGTGTCGTGCTAAAGTGCCCTCTCCCAACCAACCAGAGTTGCTGAGTGCGCTTGCACGGTATTTAAGGCCTCTTAAACACCTAATTGAATTACTCGGATTAGGCAAAAATTGTATATTAATTTTGTCATTAAAGATGTTAATAATAATGATCCTGGCCTGTGATCACAGGAAGTGTGTGTTCGTCCTTCCGGGGACACGACCTTCCCCGTGTCTCCACACCACTACAATGTACACTGTAATACTTGTACTACACTATTATCAGTACTTATTGATACTGCAAATACCTGCTATCTATACCCAGTGATATTACAAACCCGTGGTATTGTGTGTGTTGATGGGGGGTGTGTCCCTGTGTAGGTCCCCAGTACACAGTGGTGGTAGTGTTGGCTGGGTGTGGTGGGGAGCAGTGATGGGCCTGTGTAGGTCCCCAGTACACAGTGGTGGTAGTGTTGGCTGGGTGTGGTGGTGAGCAGTGATGGGCCTGTGTAGGTCCCCAGTACACAGTGGTGGTAGTGTTGGCTGGGTGTGGTGGGGAGCAGTGATGGGCCTGTGTAGGTCCCCAGTACACAGTGGTGGTAGTGTTGGCTGGGTGTGGTGGGGAGCAGTGATGGGCCTGTGTAGGTCCCCAGTACACAGTGGTGGTAGTGTTGGCTGGGTGTGGTGGGGAGCGGTGATGGGCCTGTGTAGGTCCCCAGTACACAGTGGTGGTAGTGTTGGCTGGGTGTGGTGGGGAGCAGTGATGGGCCTGTGTAGGTCCCCAGTACACAGTGGTGGTAGTGTTGGCTGGGTGTGGTGGTGAGCGGTGATGGGCCTGTGTAGGTCCCCAGTACACAGTGGTGGTAGTGTTGGCTGGGTGTGGTGGGGAGCAGTGATGGGCCTGTGTAGGTCCCCAGTACACAGTGGTGGTAGTGTTGGCTGGGTGTGGTGGTGAGCGGTGATGGGCCTGTGTAGGTCCCCAGTACACAGTGGTGGTAGTGTTGGCTGGGTGTGGTGGGGAGCGGTGATGGGCCTGTGTAGGTCCCCAGTACACAGTGGTGGTAGTGTTGGCTGGGTGTGGTGGTGAGCGGTGATGGGCCTGTGTAGGTCCCCAGTACACAGTGGTGGTAGTGTTGGCTGGGTGTGGTGGTGAGCGGTGATGGGCCTGTGTAGGTCCCCAGTACACTGGTGGTAGTGTTGGCTGGGTGTGGTGGTGAGCGGTGATGGGCCCCGTGTGTAGACTGTCAGTCATCTTGCCTCAAAATGTTTCTAAATATTTATGTAATTAATTTATCATGGTGGTATGATCTGAGATGTTTAACTCTGTCATCTTGAAGATAGCCATTGGGGTCCCTCGGGGGTCCCTCGGGGGTCCCTCGGGGGTCCCTCGGGGGTCCCTTGGGGGTCCTTCGGGGGTCCCTTGGGGGGTCCCTCGGGGGTCCTTCGGGGGCTCCCTCGGGGGTCCTTCGGGGGGTCCCTCGGGGGTCCTTCAGTGGTCCTTTGGGGGTCCCTCGGGGGTCCTTTGGGGGTCCTTCGGGGGTCCCTTCGGGGGGTTCCTCGGGGGTCCTTCGGGGGTCCCTCGGGGGTCCCTCGGGGGTCCTTTGGGGGGCCTTTGGGGGTCCCTCGCCCCCCCCCCCACTATTAAATAGTTTAATTTATCAAAGAGCAGAATCTTAACCCCCCCCTAAAGCACAATTAGGTGAGTATACACGTAAGTTGGTCAACATAAGAACGGCCTTTAGAAACTTGTGTAAGGAATCATTCAGAACCTTATATACCACATATGCCAGACCAGTCCTGGAGTATGCAGCTCCACCATGGAGTCCATATCTCGTCAAGTATATGACTAAATTGGAGAAAGTTCAGAGGTTTGCCACCAGACTAGTACCCGAGCTGAGGGGTATGAGCTACGAGAGACTTCGGGAATTAAACCTCAGTCGCTGGAAGACAGAAGAGTTAGGGGAGACATGGTCAACACATACAAGATTCTCAGAGGAATTGATTGGGGAGGTAAAGATAGTTAATTTAACACAAGGGGCACACGCACTAGGGGACACAGGTTGAAATTGAGTACCCAAATAAGCCATATAGACATTATAAAGAATAAAAGTTCTCTCTAATCAAAGTAGTTAACAGATGGAATGCATTAGACAGTGATGTGGTGGAGGCTGACTCCATACACAGTTTCAAGTGTAGATATGATAGAGCCCAGTAGGCTCAGGAATCTGTATACCATTGTTGTTGTTGTTAAAGATTCGCTACCTGGAACAAAGTTCCAAGTAGCACGGGCTATGGTGAGCCCGTAGGTAGACTGACTGTACACCAGTTGATTAACTGTAGAGAGGCGGAACCAAAGAGCCACAACTAGGTGACTAGGTGGGGCACAACTAGGTGAGTATACACAAGGCTTCGCGATCGAGTGAACAGCGCTCAGGAGTCATAGTCCAAAGGTCCCGGATTCATTTGTAGCCGAAAATGAAAGAAATGAACATAGCTTCTTTCACCTCATACCTCTATTCACCAAACATTATATAGATTTCTGGGAGTTAAACAGCTGCTACGAGCTGTATCTTGGGAGTGTGAAAGACTGTGATAAAGAAATGTGTCGTAGATGTGATAAAGAAAACTATGTCAGAAGTCAGTACTCTAGGCAACTGTTTAAATGGCGGGGCCCAAGAGCTAACATCTCGATCCTGCAGATATAAATATTAAATACATTCCGGCAGACAATCAATCCCTACGACCCCCGTTAACCTCAGTTCCACATCGACGAGCCATGAGAGAAAGAGAGAGGGAGGGGGAGAGAGAGAGAGAGAGGGTGTTACGGCCCTCTTGGGTCGCAACTGGGTTCTTTCTCTGATGTTAGTAGAGCTTGGGTATCCGGCCCCAAGCTAGTAGTGGCTTTCAAGGGGTGTGCTCTGTAACACAAGTAAATTAAAGGGGAAGGGATAAAACTGCTCAGAAATAAATATATATTCACCACCACCAATAAATAAATATATAAACAGTCAAACGCTGTTATTATAACTACACTTATTTACAATCACTTGCCTTCCTCCGAAGACACAGGATGCTCTGCTTAACGGTGCTCAAGACGAGTAGCCCTGGTTCTCTTCTTGTGGCCTCTAGACGAATCTTTAGATTCTCCCAGCGAGTCTACCCCGGCCACAGGCCAGCCAAATCACAGTCCCACTGGGTGCACCGTCGTGGAGGCCGTCAACCACAAATCCAGCCTGTAGCTGGCAGGTTCCAATCAGCAACGCTGCGTAGGCCACTCCACGACTGATACTAGGGTTGCGAGCCCTAGGCAGGAGCCTCGTGTGATTTCACAGATCACTCTCCTCACCACAACACCCCAGTGGTTAGTCTTCTCCACCAGTCAGTCCCGGGTACGACAAATCCTCAACTGTCACGTCACAGGCAGGCTAACACAACAGTGTTCATCCGGGGGGTGACTCACAGCTGCAGCAACAAATGCATGGAGGTTCTACGGCTGCCTTGGGTAGACTGATCCAACGTTCATTACAGCAGTCCCAGGTCGACTCTGTAATCAGACACGTCATCAGTGCCGGTTACACTCTAGGGCACCTCACTTACAGGCTTAGACACAAACGCCCACCTATCCACTCCATAGATGGCGTTGTTGTCTAAGCGTCACCTCACCAGAGGCCAGCAGCGGCTGTGTTATGAGCTGATCAGGACGGGAAACCAG
The DNA here is from genome assembly GCF_040958095.1 of Procambarus clarkii. Lineage (NCBI taxonomy): Eukaryota > Metazoa > Arthropoda > Malacostraca > Decapoda > Cambaridae > Procambarus > Procambarus clarkii. Next base: position 6,217,058 of record NC_091241.1, on the reverse strand, counting down.
CCCTCGTGGCTGGTATATCCTGTCCTCACTAGATGGCGCCGTCCATTTGGAGGGGGTTTCGGGAGCTGACCCACAGATGGCGCGGTCGTCACTGCTCCGCGCTCGGACGCTGGGCTCGGGTCCGTAACAGAGGGAGAGAGAGAGAGAGAGAGAGAGAGAGAGAGAGAGAGAGAGAGAGAGAGAGAGAGAGAGAGAGAGAGAGAGAGAGAGGAGGGAGGGAGAGAGAGAGGGAAGAGAGCACCAAACCCATGGACGTAAATATGAAAACTTACAAATCTGCACATTTGATATTGTGAAGTCGTTTATTGCTTTATGTTCCTTGAATAAGTGTATGACTTGTAAGGTATCCTATTGTCTGCGCGCTTCATTTATCAACACATATAACCTCCCCCACATAACATTAATGTTGTGGGGGAGAGTGAGGTAGCGTGTGGAGCGAGTATGGGGAGGGAAGGTTGCTCGCGTACGGGAATCTCCCGCCAGATCCCCAGGCGCCCCGCACACTGCCGAACGTGTGTGTGTGTGTGTGTGTGTGTCTGTGTGTGTGTGTGTGTGTGTGTCTGTGTCTGTGTGTCTGTGTCTGTGTGTCTGTTTGTGTGTGTGTGTCTGTGTGTCTGTGTGTCTGTTTGTGTGTGTGTGTGTGTGTGTCTGTGTGTGTGTGTGTGTGTGTGTGTGTGTGTGTGTGTGTGTGTGTGTGTGTGTGTGTGTGTGTGTGTGTGTGTGTGTGGACCATTTATCAAGGCCGTCCTGATTAGCCATTCTTCTCGTCTCGTTTATTTTGTTATTTCGTTGATTTGAGCGGTGGTTTCCGGTCACTATCTTCGTGTTGTTATATTTTTGTCCCTTTCTGATTCGTGGGTCTTTATGGGTCATTCAAATATAGTAACGATTCAAAGATATTTATGCTCTTTTTCGAGGCTCTGATTGGTCGAGCGGTTCTTTCAGAATGATCTTTTTCGAGGCCGTGATTGGTTGAGAGGTTATTTCAGTATTGCGTAATCAACTTGGTGACTTCTCTAGTGGTTGAAGTGTGTTTAGAAGGCCCCGGTTATGTCATATTTTGTTGACACTGTTGTAAAACCTTCTCTGAAGATGCTACGTGTCCGCTTAAATATAACGTCGCTTTTCGCTGGTGTGTTCGCTATGGCCAAAAATGGACGTAATTTGAAATGAAATCGGCTCACGAAAGTGATGTGCTGTCCCGTTTTCTGTTTGACTCGTCTAGCTTGCTAGGTAGATTAGGAGAGGAAACTTTCAATTAACGTTTTTCATGACGTTTTGAAACTTTAGGAGAATTTCCTGCTCTCCTAACCTACCAGAGGACCCTTAACTTACTGTTTTGGAAAAAATCCAATATTTATTTTATTTTTTTTCATTTTCAAATTACGTCCACTTTCGGCCTTACGGACAAACGGCCAAATTCAGACGTGATTTGTAAGAGGACAGGTTACGAAATGAGCTACGAGGAAAGATTACACGTGTTGAACGTCCAGTCACAAGAAGGGAGAAATGATTACCACATATGAAATACTTATGGGAATAGATAGGACAAACAAGGACAGAGTATTTAGCAGGGGTAGTACACGAACAAGGAGAAACTAGGCACCCAAATGAACCACATACATCAGAAACAATTTATTCACTTTCAGAATAGTGGATACTTAGAATGTATTAAGAAGTGATGTGGTAGAGGTAGGCTCTGGAACCTATACACTAGTCGATTAAAGGTTTTAAGGCGGGACCCAAGAGCCGTGGTTCATCCCTCCCGAAAACAGAACTATGTAAGTACTGTGTTTAAACCGTATTGGCCGCCCCGTACGTCTCGCTTGTTGTTGTTGTTATAGATTCAGCTACTCTGAACTAGTTCCAAGTAGCACGGGCTATGGTGAGCCCGTAGTGGACTTACCTGGCATAGGAGCGGGGCTATGCGCACGTCTCTTATCTCACCTACTTATGTACTCCATTTACCCCTCATCCTTTAGGACCCCCCCTCTTACCTCAGGCCCCCCCCTCCCTTTCCTTAGGCACTCCCCTTCCTTCAGACCTCTTCCCCCCCCTCCCATCCATCAGGCTCCCCATTCTCACTAATTTTCCATTCCATTCGACTCCCAACTTTGCTTTGCACTCAGGAACGCAGCATAAGTTCCTAAGTTCATTTTGTAGAAGGAAACAAAATGTAGGGGTTGTATACACAGACTTTACAAAGGCATTCGATAACTATGACCATGGCGTGATAGCCAATATAACGAGATCAATTGGAATAACGCGTAAAGTGGGGCGTTGGATTTTCAACTTGCTGTCAAACAGAACTCTGAGAGTAACAGTCGGTCAAATAAGATAAAGTCTAAGTGGAGTGAAAAGCTGTGTACCCCAGGGCATAGTTCTTGCACCACTGCTCTGTACCCCAGGGCACAGTCCTTGCACCACTGCTCTGTACCCCAGGGCACAGTCCTTGCACCACTGTTCTGTACCCCAGGGCACAGTCCTTGCACCACTGTTCTGTACTCCAGGGCACAGTCCTTGCACCACTGTTCTGTACCCCAGGGCACAGTCCTTGCACCACTGTTCTGTACTCCAGGGCACAGTCCTTGCACCACTGCTCTGTACCCCAGGGCACAGTCCTTGCACCACTGCTCTGTACCCCAGGGCACAGTCCTTGCATCACTGCTCTGTACCCCAGGGCACAGTCCTTGCACCACTGCTCTGTACCCCAGGGCACAGTCCTTGCACCACTGCTCTGTACCCCAGGGCACAGTCCTTGCATCACTGCTCTTTCTCATTCTTATCTGGGATAAGACACTGAAAAACTACAAGCCGATATTAATAGTCTTCGATTGGGGCAACGGAAAAAAACCATGATGTTTAACAGTGATAAGTTCCAGGTACTCAGGTATGGTGGAAACGAGGAACTTAAACGACGCACAGGGTACAGCACGCATTCAGACTTAGTCATAGGAGTAAGACTTTCTAAATCCATACTGAACTTTTATTAGAAGATTGTTACTTTCTAGGTGTTCCATCATTCTCAACCTGATTATTTTCTCCAGCAGTTAACATGGAATACTTGTCAGTGACACAAGTCTGTATATCAGTGCCTCCTGTCTGAGCCATTTTGGAATATTGGGAGTTTGTGTAGTTTTCAAGAATTATAGGAAATTCCTGTTTCGTGTGTTTTATTTAAAATTTTGATAGTGGGTGACAAACTACTACTGCCTCCTCCTTCAGCAGCAATGGTGAGATTAAGTCTAGTTACACTGATTTTGTCACACCTAGTTCATCTAGATGATTTGTTACCTCTTCAATGGCTACAATGTCGTCCATTGTTTCTTTCAGCCTCTTGCAATCTTGGTCTTTTAAATTGTTTTTTTTTTTTTAAGATCTCCACCATACCATCTGACCCCCCCCTCCCTGCCCCACAACCTCCCCCCCCCCTCCCTGCCCCCCTGTCTCCCCACCCCCTGTCTCCCCCCCTGTTTCCCCCCCTCTGTCTCCCCCCCCTGTCCCCCCCCTGCCCCCTGCCCCCCCCCCTGCCCCCTGTCCCCCCCCCCTGCCCCCTGTCCCCCCCCCCGCCCCCTGTCCCCCCCCCTGCCCCCTGTCCCCCCCCCTGCCCCCTGTCCCCCCCCCCCCCCCCCCGGCCCCCTATCCCCCCCCTGCCCCCCCCCCCGTGCTCTGGCGGCAAGGTAAATACATTAGACTAACGTCTCCAATTAGTTTTAATTGGAGTAGGCGACCCTTCTTCAGTAACGAGAGTCCTTCTCTGATTATATGTC
>NC_091241.1:6205788-6208288 GCF_040958095.1 Procambarus clarkii | reverse complement strand
AGCCTGCATCTCCAACTTTCGCACTAGCCTCTTGTGTGGTACTGTATCAAAGGCTTTCTGACAATCCAAAAATATGCAGTCTGCCTACCCTTCTCTTTCTTGCCTTATTTTTGTTGCCTGGTCGTAGAATTCAAGTAACCCTGTGAGGCAGGACCTGCCATCCCTGAACCCATGTTGATGCTGTGTTACAAAGTTCCTTCGCTCCAGATGCTCCACTAGTTTTTTTCGCACAATCTTCTCCATCAGCTTGCATGGTATGCAGGTTAGGGACACTGGCCTGTAGTTCAGTGCCTCCTGTCTATCCCCTTTCTTGTATATCGGGACTACGTTAGCTGCTTTCCAAATATCTGGCAGTTCCCCTGTTGCCAGTGATTTGTTATACACTATGGAGAGTGGTAGGCTCAGTTCTCTTGCTCCTTCCTTTAGAACCCAAGGGGAGATTCCATCTGGGCCTATAGCCTTCGTCACGTCCAACTCTAGTAAACACTTCCTTACTTCCCCACTGGTAATCTCAAACTCTTCCAGTGGTTCCTGGTTAGCTATTCCCTCACTTACCTCTGGAATTTCTCCTTGTTCTAAGGTGAAGACCTCCTGGAATTTCTTATTCAATTCCTCACACACTTCCTTGTCATTTGTAGTGAATCCTTCCGCCCCTATCCTTAATCTCATAACCTGTTCCTTTACTGTTGTTTTTCTCCTAATGTGGCTATGCAACAATTTAGGCTGAGTCTTTGCCTTGCTTGCGATGTCATTTTCGTATTGTCTTTCTGCCTCTCTTCTCATCCTGACATATTCATTCCTGGCATTCTGGTATCTTTCTCTGCTCTCCAGTGTCCTGTTATTCCTATAGTTTCTCCATGCCCTTTTACTTTGCTGCTTAGCTAGCCTACATCTTTGATTAAGCCATGGGTTTCTCATCTTCATTTCTCTGTTTTCCTTTTGGACTGGGACAAACTTGTTTGCTGCGTCCTTGCACTTCTGCGTGATGTAATCCATCATATCTTGGGCCGTCTTTCCCCTGAGCTCTGTTTCCCATGCTATATCTGTTAGGAATTTTCTTATCCCCTCATAGTTTCCCTTTCGGTATGCTAACCTTTTGGTTTCGGTATCCCTCCTCGAGTTCAATAACCCTTCTTCAATCAAGTACTCAAACACCAGTACACTGTGGTCGCTCATTCCTACTGGGTCCTCAAAACCGATTTCTCTTATGTCGGAGTCGTTCAGAGTGAAGACTAGGTCGAGTCTTGCTGGTTCGTCATTTCCTCTCATCCTTGTGGGTTCTCCGACATGCTGGGTTAAAAAGTTGCTTGTCACTACCTCCAATAGTTTGGCTCTCCACGTATCCTCGCCTCCATGCGGTTCCTTGTTCTCCCAGTCAATCTTTCCGTGATTGAAGTCGCCCATGATGAGCAGGTGGGATCTATTTCTACAGGCAGCAGAGGCTGCCCTCTCAATTATAGTGTTAACTGCCTTGTTGTTGTTTTCATACGCTTGACTGGGTCTCCTGTCATTTGGTGGAGGGTTGTATATTACTGCTACTACTATTCTTGGTCCTCCCATTGTTATGGTGCCTGCTATGTAGTCTCTGAACTCCTCACAGCCCGGGATGGCCATCTCCTTAAAACTCCATTCCCTTCTCATGAGTAGGGCCACTCCGCCTCCTCCTCTACCTTCCCTCTCTTTCCTTATTACTGTATACTCCTGGGGAAACACGGCATTCGTTATGATTCCAGAGAGTTTTGTTTCAGTGAGTCCGATTACATCTGGGTTAACTTCTTGTGCTCTTTCCCTTAGTTCACTTGTCTTGCTTGTGATCCCATCTATGTTCGAGTACATCACCCTGAAACTGACTCTCTTCTGGCATTTTTCTGGCATTTCTTCTGGCATTTCTTCTGGCATCTGCTTCTTTTCTGGGGGGGACCTTTGGGATCTGGGGTGAGTGGGAGCTGGGGGGACCTGGCACGGGGCGATTGGTGGAGGAGGGAGGGCTTGGGGTGGTGGGGGAGAGGGGGAGGGTACAGGGGGTGGATAAGAGGGGGAGGGTACAGGGGGTGGATAAGAGGGGGAGGGTACAGGGGGTGGATAAGAGGGGGAGGGTACAGGGGGTGGGTAAGAGAGGGAGGGTTGGGGAAGCATGGGGGGAGGAGAGGCTGTGGGGGATAGGGGAGATGGGGGGGCTTGGGGGGAGAGAAAAGGGTGGAGGGCTTGGGGGGCGTGGGGGAAAAGGGAGGGCTGAGGTGGGTGAGGAAGAGGGGAGGGTTTAGGGGAGTGGGGGAGAGGGGAAGACTTAGGTGGGGTGGGGGAGAGTGGGGGGCTTAGGGGGGAGGGGGAGAAGGGAGGGCATGGGGGTGGGAGAGACGGGAAGGCATGTGGGAGAAGGGAGGGCATGGGGGATGGGGGGGAAGGGAGGTCCTGGGGAGAGGGGAGAAGGGGGGTGAGTGGGGGGAGGGGGGTGGGTGGGGGGAGGGTGCCCTAGGTGGGTACTTAGTGGGGGGCTGAC
>NC_091241.1:6155788-6200788 GCF_040958095.1 Procambarus clarkii | reverse complement strand
AATCGCAGCATAAACGCAAGATGAGCGAGCGTGCAGTTGCCGAATTCAGCTTTAGGAGGCGTGCGAGGCTCATTCTTCCAGCATTAACGCGAAGAGTGTGTGGCTGTTGGTGCCCCCTAGCCGAGCAGAAAATGGGCGGGGTGAAGTGCACTAGACGGGGCCAGAAGTGGGCCACAGGGGGGCCACAGGGGGGCCACAGGCGGGCCACAGGCGAGGGGTTGAGGCCGGGGTGGGCCGGGAGTGGGGGCAGCCCGAGTAGGAGCGCTCCCGCCGGGCCAACAGACACTGGCGTCCTCCAGAGAAAGGAAGAGCAGCGGGGAGTGAAATAGTCTCCGGGGAGAGGTTGGAGGCGATAGTGCCGCGTCAAACCTCTCGCGTGCCTCGTACGTACCAAGTGTACGACTTGGTACGTGTACTAAGAGTACGTAAGTACTAAGTCGTACACTTAGTATGGCTCTGGGATAGAGTTTTTCTTGCTGCGAGTCATTATTGGCGATATACCTGCAGCCTGTGTGCCACTGTTGCTTTCATATAATAATTAATTTACCCACTACATAATCACTTTAACTTGTCCAACATATCGTCCATTGTAGAAATAAAATATAATAACATTATAGTCACTTAGACTCACACTTAGTCAGACTTAGACACTTAGTCACTTATCTCTCAAGATAGACGATGATAATAATAATATATGAATGGTGGACCAGTGTGCTCTGCAGCCCCTGCACACAAGAGGCGGGACCAAAGAGCCAAAGCTCAACCCCCGCCACAAGCACAACTAGCTGACCACCTAGACCATAACACACACACACTCCCCATGCCTGTAATCAAATGATTTTATCCTATATATATATTTGTCCTATATATTTTTTTCGTGTGACTTCGTTCCTGGAGAATATTTTGAGAGTGCCTCCTCACGTTCAACCTCAAATATGTTTATTTTCTTGAAATGCATTTAGGAAAAGCTGCATTTTCTGATAGGAATTTGTTAGAATATCTCGCTCCTCGATATTTGACATGTTTTGACAAGGCTTTTAGATATATGTTTTTGAGTTCGTGTTTTTCTTCAGAGGTCGCGAGCCACTTGTAGGAAATCTCTTCACAATAACATGTGTTTGACTGCTGGCAAACATGAGGTTGTTGGTCACTGTTAGCTGAAGCATCTTAAGATTATCAGGGCGTCTTTGTGAGATTATCAGGGCGTCTTCGTGAGATTATCAGGGCATCTTCGTGAGATTATCAGGGCATCTTCGTGAGATTATCAGGGCATCTTCGTGAGATTATCAGGGCGTCTTCGTGAGATTATCACAGCATCTTCGTGAGATTATCAGGGCGTCTTCGTGAGATTATCAGGGCGTCTTCGTGAGATTATCAGGGCATCTTCGTGAGATTATCAGGGCATCTTCGTGAGATTATCAGGGCATCTTCGTGAGATTATCAGGGCATCTTCGTGAGATTATCAGAGCATCTTCGTAAGATTATCAGGGCATCTTCGTGAGATTATCAGAGCATCTTCGTAAGATTATCAGAGCATCTTCGTAAGATTATCAGAGCATCTTCGTGAGATTATCAGGGCATCTTCGTAAGATTATCAGAGCATCTTCGTGAGATTATCAGAGCATCTTCGTAAGATTATCAGGGCATCTTCGTGAGATTATCAGAGCATCTTCGTAAGATTATCAGAGCATCTTCGTGAGATTATCAGGGCATCTTCGTGAGATTATCAGAGCATCTTCGTGAGATTATCAGGGCATCTTCGTAAGATTATCAGAGCATCTTCGTGAGATTATCAGGGCATCTTCGTGAGATTATCAGGGCATCTTCGTGAGATTATCAGGGCATCTTCGTGAGATTATCAGAGCATCTTCGTAAGATTATCAGAGCATCTTCGTGAGATTATCAGGGCATCTTCGTGAGATTATCAGGGCATCTTCGTGAGATTATCAGAGCATCTTCGTAAGATTATCAGAGCATCTTCGTGAGATTATCAGGGCATCTTCGTGAGATTGTCAGGGCATCTCTGTAAGATTCGGGGGCCCGGTTCAATTCCGGGTTCGAATCCCTAACGGGACAAAAATTGTTGCGCGCGTTTCCTATCACCTCATGCTCCTGTCCACCTAGCAGTAAATAGGTACCTAAGAGTTAGCTTATTGTGGGAGTTGTATCCTGGGGGGAGGGGGGTGTCAGTAATTCGACCTTGGAGGGGGGGTGAACTTCGATATAAGCCTAACATGTACTGCATATATAAACTGGCTGCCTGTCCCCTGACACAATGAATTAATATTAATTTCAGGTTGATGAGAAATCAGTTGGAGCCATGACAAGGATTCGAACCTATGACTTCGAAACATCTTAGTGAGATTATCAGAGGCAGCGTCTGGGATGCTCTTGGACGCAGGTTCGAATCCTCGTCACGGCCCTTGTGGATTTGTTCATACGGCTTCGAACCCTAGCAAGTACCTTAGGCCACTACACCACGATACGATAAAAAAAAATGCAACCTGGGATTCAATTGAATCCTCTACGGGTCCTTGGCTAGGCTTCCAACTGAAGCCTAGCCAAGGATTGCAGCGTGCATGGAGGCAATGCGTGCAGCCCTGCTTAAAATGCAATTGGATTCCCTGACACCTCTACAGTTGACTCGGTTGAATTCCAGGTTGCATTTCATTCGGACATGTCATGGTGTAGTGGGTTAAGGTGTGTGTGTGTGCTTGGGAGTACCCAGAGTCGAGCCTCCGATAGGTTCTTGTAGTGATTTTCTAATTAACACATCACATTAACGTGATTTCTGCGTGCGTTCTCGGATCGTCCTCGATCTCACGTCCCTATTCTTTATTAAACACGTCACTATTCTTATATTAAACACGTCACTATTCTTATATTAAATACCGGCCAAGTTTTATGATATATAAATCGTTATATTATAAGAACCATTTTATACTATATTATGGGCTTAGTTCCTACTCGACAGCTTTTATCAAGCGAAAGAAAAATCTTTTCTGTTTTCAAAAACTTTCTGGTCGTAAATAGCGTACAGCTGGAGAAACTTTGTGAAGCTAGACATGTTACAGGGGCGGCGGCTGTCTTCAAGTTGGTACGGGAACACGGCCCTTGTTCAGTGTCGCGGCGAGGCTCCTTGTTGTTCACTGTTGCGGGGGGGGGGGGGCTCCTTGTTGTTCACTGTTGCGGGGGGGGGGGGGGCTCCTTGTTGTTCACTGTTGCGGGGGGGGGGCTCCTTGTTGTTCACTGTTGCGGGGGGGCTCCTTGTTGTTCACTGTTGCGGGGGGGCTCCTTGTTGTTCACTGTTGCGGGGGGGGCTCCTTGTTGTTCACTGTTGCGGGGGGGCTCCTTGTTGTTCACTGTTGCGGGGGGCTCCTTGTTGTTCACTGTTGCGGGGGGGGGGCTCCTTGTTGTTCACTGTTGCGGGGGGGGGGGGCTCCTTGTTGTTCACTGTTGCGGGGGGGGGGGGCTCCTTGTTGTTCACTGTTGCGGGGGGGCTCCTTGTTGTTCACTGTTGCGGGGGGGCTCCTTGTTGTTCACTGTTGCGGGGGGGGGGCTCCTTGTTGTTCACTGTTGCGGGGGGGGCTCCTTGTTGTTCACTGTTGCGGGGGGGGCTCCTTGTTGTTCACTGTTGCGGGGGGGGGGGCTCCTTGTTGTTCACTGTTGCGGGGGGGGGCTCCTTGTTGTTCACTGTTGCGGGGGGGGGCTCCTTGTTGTTCACTGTTGCGGGGGGGGCTCCTTGTTGTTCACTGTTGCGGGGGGGGGGGGGCTCCTTGTTGTTCACTGTTGCGGGGGGGGGGGCTCCTTGTTGTTCACTGTTGCGGGGGGGGGGGGGCTCCTTGTTGTTCACTGTTGCGGGGGGGGGGGCTCCTTGTTGTTCACTGTTGCGGGGGGGGGCTCCTTGTTGTTCACTGTTGCGGGGGGGCTCCTTGTTGTTCACTGTTGCGGGGGGGGCTCCTTGTTGTTCACTGTTGCGGGGGGGGCTCCTTGTTGTTCACTGTTGCGGGGGGGGGGCTCCTTGTTGTTCACTGTTGCGGGGGGGGCTCCTTGTTGTTCACTGTTGCGGGGGGGGGGGCTCCTTGTTGTTCACTGTTGCGGGGGGGCTCCTTGTTGTTCACTGTTGCGGGGGTGCTCCTTGTTGTTCACTGTTGCGGGGGGGGCTCCTTGTTGTTCACTGTTGCGGGGGGGGGGCTCCTTGTTGTTCACTGTTGCGGGGGGGCTCCTTGTTGTTCACTGTTGCGGGGGGGGGCTCCTTGTTGTTCACTGTTGCGGGGGGGGCTCCTTGTTGTTCACTGTTGCGGGGGGGCTCCTTGTTGTTCACTGTTGCGGGGGGGGGGGGCTCCTTGTTGTTCACTGTTGCGGGGGGGGGGCTCCTTGTTGTTCACTGTTGCGGGGGGGGGGCTCCTTGTTGTTCACTGTTGCGGGGGGGGGGCTCCTTGTTGTTCACTGTTGCGGGGGTGCTCCTTGTTGTTCACTGTTGCGGGGGGGGGGGGGCTCCTTGTTGTTCACTGTTGCGGGGAGGGGGGCTCCTTGTTGTTCACTGTTGCGGGTGTGCTCCTTGTTCACTGTCGCGGGGGGTGCTCCTTGTTCACTATCGCGGCGGGGCTCCTTGTTGTTCACTGTTGCGGGGGGGGGGCTCCTTGTTGTTCACTGTTGCGGGGGGGGGGCTCCTTGTTGTTCACTGTTGCGGGGGTGCTCCTTGTTCACTGTCGCGGGGGGGGTGCTCCTTGTTCACTGTCGCGGGGGGCTCCTTGTTCACTATCGCGGCGGGGCTCCTTGTTCACTATCGCGGCGGGGCTCCTCGTTGTTCACTGTTGCGGGGGGGGGCTCCTTGTTGTTCACTGTTACGGGGGTGCTCCTTGTTCACTGTCGCGGGGGGGGGTGCTCCTTGTTCACTGTCGCGGGGGGCTCCTTGTTCACTATCGCGGCGGGGCTCCTTGTTCACTGTCGCGGGGGGGTTGGGGTGCTCCTTGTTCACTGTCGCGGGGGGCTCCTTGTTCACTGTCGCGGGGGGCTCCTTGTTCACTGTCGCGGGGGGCTCCTTGTTGACTGTCGCGGGGGGCTCCTTGTTCACTGTCGCGGCGGGGCTCCTTGTTCACTGTCGCGGGGGGCTCCTTGTTCACTGTCGCGGTGGGGCTCCTTGTTCACTGTCGCGGGGTGCTCCTTGTTCACTGTCGCGGCGGGGGCTCCTTGTTCACTGTCGCGGGGGCTCCTTGTTCACTGTCGCGGGGGCTCCTTGTTCACTGTCGCGGCGGGGCTCCTTGTTCACTGTCGACGATGACTACGAGGTGGAGGACGATGACTACGAGGTGGAGGACGATGACTACAAGGTGGAGGACGATGACTACGAGGTGGAGGACGATGACTACGAGGTGGAGGACGATGACTACGAGGTGGAGGAATACACGAAGCAGAAGGGGGATCGTTAGAGCCAGGGGGGATGGGGAAGAGAACAGTCTCCTGCTCTGAAACTCTTTACCTACGCCCAAGCGACGGACCCAGGAGCTGGAGCCCCAGAATCCACCACGGTACGTCAGGAAACATTGTGTGATGATGTTACGTACCTGGCCTGCCTGGTGCACGGCTGAGGGAACTATTACTGCCGCACAACGCCCCCCTTGTTCCAACCCCCCCCCCCCCCCGCAGGTGCCTCAAGGGCCAGCAGTCATCGTTAGGGCAGTGACGTGGATACAGCTGGTGCGGAGAGCGAAGGGGGGGGGGGGCGCTACAGCACTGTATTGCAACTACTGAATAAGTGACGGACTCTTGAACATTTCCTACCCTGGATTGAGTATGAATGGCACTGTGTAATCTCCCTCCACCTACCTCAGGCAGACGGGTGTGGCACTGACACACACACACACACACACACACACACACACACACACACACACACACACACACACACACACACACACACACACACACACACACACACACACACAGAGCCCGTACCTTGTCAAGCACAAGACGAAGCTGGAAAAAGTCCAAAGGTATGCTACTAGACTAGTCCCAGAACTAAGAGGCATGAGTTATGAGGAAAGGCTGCGGGAAATGCACCTTACGACACTGGAAGACAGAAGAGTAAGGGGGGACATGATCACAACCTACAAAATCCTCAGGGGAATCGACCGGGTAAACAAGGATGAACTATTCAACACTGGTGGGACGCGAACAAGGGGACACAGGTGGAAGCTGAGTACCCAAATGAGCCACAGAGACGTTAGAAAGAACTTTTTCAGTGTGAGAGTAGTTAGTAAATGGAATGCATTAGGAAGTGATGTGATGGAGGCTGACTCCATACACAGTTTCAAATGTAGATATGATAGAGCCCAATAGGCTCAGGAATCTGTACACCAGTTGATTGACGGTTGAGAGGCGGGACCAAAGAGCCAGAGCTCAACCCCCGCAAGCACAATTAGGTGAGTACAATTAGGTGAGTACAGACAGACACACACACACACACACACACACACACACACACACAGGCAGACAGACAGACACACACACACACACACACACACACACACACACACACACACACACACACACACACACACACACACACACACACACACACACACACACACACACACACACACACAGACACACACAGACACACACAGACACACACAGACACACAGAGACACACAGAGACACACAGACACACACAGCCACACACACACACACACACAGCCACACACACACACACACACAGGCAATCTGTATGCATATTTGTATGTATATATTCACTTGGTGTGCTAAATTAAAAGGGAGTGCAGGGGTAGAGTTTCAACTCCCAAACCATGGTTTTCTAACTGTCGCGCGGTAAATGTTGGGAGATTCTCTTGCGTGTAATTTATCATATTCGCCTCTGACGGTATGAATACATGTCGCTACACCCACAGCTCTTTAACCCTTCCATCAATTTACAAATATTACATTAAAAAAAATGCTTCCTATCGTCTCTGACTCATTTGCGGGTCCAATTTCTGTCGATGTTCTAACTGTTATAACCTGGAAACACAAACCGTAATTGTGTCTATTTTCCGCTTGTTACAACTTGTAATAAAGTTGTTACATCTTGGCTTAACGTGTTTATGACGTATTAGAACGTTGTTACAACTTGCTATATTGGTTGTTATAACTGGTTAGGAGGTGTAAAACCTTGTTTGAACGTTGCACCAACGTCGTAGTTTCGGTGTGTGTTTGGCGGGTAGATTCCAACTTTGCTTCTTTGTTTTGCAACTTTGCAACTTTGCCCAGTTTGTTATTTCCCCTTAGTATCTTGTATGTTTGTATCATGTCTCCCCCGGTCCTCCAGGGTAGTGAGGTTCACTTATCTGCATTTTGACATATATTTTTGTTATCAGCCTCGTTGCATATCTGTGAACTTTCTCTTGTTATATTGTGTTTCTGCGACTGGGGGATTCCATTCCCGTGCAGCTTGCTCAAGGCTGCAACTTATATATGTGATGTACAGTATTTGTGAAGCTTCGCTATATAGCTTTATGAAGGCTATTGGAACATTTGTCAGGTGTGTACAGGCTTCAGATGTTATTGTGATGATACCATTTGTAGCTGGCTCTTGTTCACACTCTTTATACATGTATAAAGAGAGAGTCTTGTAACTCTTTATACATGTATAATTTATAGGGGTTAAATTCCAGTTGCTATTAGACAAACTCTGAAGATTGAGATTCACCTTAACTTTGTATCATCATCTTCGAACATGGATAAGCACCAGTCTGTAATGTCAGATCCTTGATGAACATTGTTAATCGACTCAATGGTCGACTTGACCCAATACAATCTGACTCAACTTGTGACTTGACTCAATACAATCGACTTGAGAATGGTCCAGGACGGACCGAAACGTCGTCGTCCCTTCAATTTCTAGTGTGTGGTCTGGTCAACATACTTCAGCCACGTTATTGTGACTCATCGCCTGCATGTTATGCCAGGATTGTGATCTGTACTGTCCTCTCTCTTCTCACTGTCACATTCTGGCTCCGGTCTGAGAGATACTTCCTTATACATCCCAGTACTTTCACAGTTCCTCCAGCTTGCCTCTCGAGTGCAGCACTTACAAGGATACTGTTGACCAGACCACACACTAGAAGGTGAAGGGACGACGACGTTTCGGTCCGTTGTGGACCATTCTCAATCGACTTGAGAATGGTCCAGGACGGATCGAAACGTCGTCGTCCCTTCACCTTCTAGTGTGTGGTCTGGTCAACATTCTTCAGCCACGTTATTGTGACTCATCGCCTGCTTACCAGGATATGTCTCTCGTCTTCTTGTAAAACTCTAGACAGTTTACCAGGCAAGATTTTCCTTCCGTAGGCCCAGTCAATCCCACTTTTCTGGACGTTGTGTAAGAGAGAATGGGCTCCCACTTTCCCACTTGACTTAAAGTGGTACATTGCAGAGCAAAACTTGGGACACTTACCCTTTCGTGCGCTGAGTGCATAAAGGTGGTGCACAAAGTCTATCGCTCTTATTACTGGACTAAATCCTAGCGTGTTTGGTCTCTATTGAGAGCCACAGTGTGTTTACACTGGAGGGAAGGAGAGATAGTGGAGACATGATAACAACATATAAGATTCTATGGGAGATTGACAAAGTAGACAAAGCAGCGTTGTTCAAAGCTAGAAACAGCAGAACGAGGTCATAGATGGGAACAGGATACAGAAATGAGTCATAAAGACATTAGGAAGAATGTTTTAAGTGTTCGAGCTGTCAGTAAATGGGATAGTTTACACACAGGAGTTGTTGAGGCTAATTTGAATCAAAATTTTAAATGTAAATATGATATAAGCGGGAGAAATGACTCATTGTATTAATTTAAGAACGTTCAGAAGGCGGGGCTAGGAGCCTTGCTCGACCCTGCAAGCACACTTAGGTGAGTACACACACACACACACACACACACACACACACACACACACACACACACACACACACACACACACACACACACACACACACACACACACACACACATTTCCTGGTCAGGGAAATGGCTACTGGAGTTTAACACCAGTAAATGTAAAGTTATGGAAATGGGATCAGGTGACAGGAGACCAAAGGGACAGTACACAATGAAGGGGAACAGCCTACCTGTAACGATTCGAGAAAGAGACCTGGGAGTGGATGTGGCACCTAATCTAACTCCTGAGGCACATATAAATAGGATAACGACAGCAGCGTACTCTACACTGGCGAAAATTAGAACTTCATTCAGAAACCTAAATGAGGAGGCTTTTAGGGCGCTTTACACTGCCTACGTGAGACCAGTCTTACAGTATGCCGCGCCATCATGGAGCCCCCACCTGAAGAAACACAAAGAAACTGGAGAAGGTTCAGAGGTTTGCGACGAGGCTTGTCCCAGAGTTACGAGGGATGGGATATGAAGAGCGTCTGAAGGAACTGAACCTTATGACACTAGAGAAAAGAAGGGAGAGAGGAGATATGATAGGGACATATAAAATACTCAGAGGAATTGACAAAGTGGAAATAGATGAAATGTTCACACGTAATAATAACAGAACGAGGGGACATGGGTGGAAACTGGAAACTCAGATGAGTCACAGAGATGTTAGGAAGTTTTCTTTTAGCGTGAGAGTAGTGGAAAAATGGAATGCACTTGGGGAACAGGTTGTGGAAGCAAATACTATTCATACTTTTAAAACCAGGTATGATAGGGAAATGGGACAGGAGTCATTGCTGTAAACAACCGATTGCTGGAAAGGCGGGATCCAAGAGTCAATGCTCGATCCTGCAAGCACAAATAGGTGAGTACACACACTATTCCACAGGGGCCTGTGGCTGAGTGGACAGCGCTTCGGATTCGTAGTTCTGAGGTTCCGGGTTCGATCCCCAGTGGACGCGGAAACAAATGGGTAGAGTTTCTTCCACCCTGATGACCCTGTTACCTAGCAGTAAATAGGTACCTGGGAGTTAGACAGTTGTTACTGGCTGCTTTCTGTGTGTGTGTGTGTGTGTGTGTGTGTTTACTAGTTGTGTTTTTGCGGGGGTTGAGCTTTGCTCTTTCGGCCCGCCTCTCAACTGTCAATCAACTGTTTACTAACTACTTTTTTTTTTTTTTTCTTCTTTTTTTTTTCCTCCACACCACACACCCCAGGAAGCAGCCCGTGACAGCTGACTAACTCCCAGGTACCTATTTACTGCTAGGTAACAGGGGCACTTAGGGTGAAAGAAACTTTGCCCATTTGTTTCTGCCTCGTGCGGGAATCGAACCCGCGCCACAGAATTACGAGTCCTGCGCGCTATCCACCAGGCTACGAGGCCCCTTGTGTGTGTGTGTGTGTGTGTGTGTGTGTGTGTGTGTGTGTGTACTCGCCTATTTGTACTCACCTATTTGTGTCTGGAGGATTGAGCATTGACTCTTGGATCCCGCCTTTCCAGCCATCGGTTGTTTACAGCAATGACTCCGGTCCTATTTCTTTATCATACCTGGTTTTAAAATGATGAATAGAATTTGCTTCCACAACCTGTTCCTTAAGTGCATTCCATTTTTCCACTATCACGCTAAAAGAAAACTTCCTAACGTCCCTAACATCTCTGACTCACCTGAGTGTGTGTGTGTGTTTCTATCTGTATGTTTAAATGGTGGTGTGAGCCAATCAGGGCGACAGGCCCATATATTGGGTGGAGGGGCGGGATAACTATGGCCGCGCTCCCTTACTGTGTCGCTGTAAATATCGAACACCTGCCAACTTAAAGGGACAAACATGGTGACAGCTTGGGCTGTAACCACTCTTAGCGCACGCTGTACACACACACACACACACACACACACACACACACACACACACACACACACACACACACACACAGAGTAACACCAGAAGGGAGGACAACCCCGCCTCCCTCCTCTGCATAGAAAACCCCCCTACCCCAAACCCTCCCTGCCCCCACTCAAAAGTTCAGCCAAATCTCCCTCCCCCCACACCCAATCCCCACCCTTCTACCCCTCCCCTCCTCCCGAGTCCTCCCTCCCCCCCTTTCCTTCCCGTCCTCCCTCCCCTTTCACCCCATACCCTCCCTGTCCCTCCCCCTTCACTGGATCCCCCGCCCCTCATTCCAGTATCCTCTGAGATCCTGTTACCCACCTCACAGGTCCTCACACCCATGGAACAGCCTCCCCCACCAGCAGAACACTCACCAAGGAGGCGATTTGAGAAGGGACAGAAGAAAGTGAGCCTCAAAGCGATGTACACTAACATAGATGGAATTACAAATAAAGCAAATGAGCTTGGAGAACTGGTACTAGAGGAAAGCCCAGACATAATAGCCCTCACAGAAACAAAGATCACGAAAACAATAACAAATGCAGTGTTCCCACAGGACTATTATGTTATGCGGAAAGAGAGGGAAGGAAGAGGTGGGGGTGGTGTAGCTCTGCTGGTAAGAAAAGGCTGGGATTTTGAGGAGATGGATATTCAGGGCTGTGAAGGTTTCAATGACTACATAGCAGGTACTGTAACAAATGGAGGGAAAAAAATTATAGTCGCAGTCATATATAATCCACCACCAAATGACAGAAGACCTAGACAGGAATATGATAGAAACAACATGGCCACCATTAACATAATAGAAAGAGTAGCTTCTGTTGCTAGCAGGAATGGATCTGGACTACTAATTATGGGAGACTTCAACCATGGGAAGATAGATTGGAAGAACAGAGACCCGCATGGAGGACCAGAAACATGGAGAGCTAAGTTGCTGGACGTGGCAACAAGAAACTTTCTAAGCCAGCATACCAAAGAGCCAACAAGAATGAGAGGAGAAGATGAACCAGCAATGCTTGATTTGATATTTACCCTAAATGAATGGGATATAAGGGAAGTTAAGATGGAAGCGCCCTTGGGAATGAGTGACCACAGTGTATTGAACTTTGAGTACCTGGTAGAGCTAGGACTTATCTCCCCCCAAAAAGAACTAGGAATCAAAAGGCTGGCATACCGAAAGGGGAATTATGAACAGATGAGAAGTTTCCTAAGTGAAATACCTTGGGACACAGACCTCAGAGACAAGTCTGTACAGGGTATGATGGACTATGTTACCCAAAAGTGTCAGGAGGCAGTAAACAGGTTCATCCCGGCCCAAAGGGAAAAATCCGAGAAGCAACAGAAGAATCCATGGTATAATAGGGCATGTATGGAAGCGAAGAAACTGAACAAAAAGGCGTGGAGGAACTTCCGGAATAACAGAACACCAGAAAGCAGGGAGAGATACCAGAGAACCAGGAATGAGTACGTCAGGGTGAGAAGAGAAGCAGAGAAAAATTTTGAAAATGATATAGCAAACAAAGCCAAGACCGAACCAAAGCTACTCCACAGTCACATCAGAAGGAAAACAACAGTGAAAGAACAGGTATTGAAACTTAGAACAGGCGAGGACAGGTATACAGAGAATGACAGAGAGGTGTGTGAGGAACTCAACAAGAGGTTCCAGGAGGTCTTCACAATAGAACAGGGTGAGGTCACTGTGCTAGGAGAAAGGGAGGTAAACCAGGCGGCCTTGGAGGAGTTCGAAATTACGAGAGAGGAGGTCAAGAGACACCTACTGGATCTGGATGTTAGAAAGGCGGTTGGTCCAGATGGGATCTCACCATGGGTACTGAAAGAGTGTGCAGAGGCACTTTGCTTGCCACTCTCCATAGTGTATAGTAAATCACTAGAGACGGGAGACCTACCAGAAATATGGAAGACGGCGAATGTGGTCCCAATATACAAAAAGGGCGACAGACAAGAGGCACTGAACTACAGGCCAGTGTCCTTGACTTGTATACCATGCAAGGTGATGGAGAAGATCGTGAGAAAAAACCTGGTAACACATCTGGAGAGAAGGGACTTCGTGACAAATCGCCAACATGGATTCAGGGAGGGTAAATCTTGCCTTACAGGCTTGATAGAATTCTACGATCAGGTGACACAGATTAAGCAAGAAAGAGAGGGCTGGGCGGACTGCATTTTCTTGGATTGTCGGAAAGCCTTTGACACAGTACCGCATAAGAGGCTGGTACATAAGCTGGAGAGACAGGCAGGTGTAGCTGGTAAGGTGCTCCAGTGGATAAGGGAGTATCTAAGCAATAGGAAGCAGAGAGTTACGGTGAGGGGTGAGACCTCCGATTGGCGTGAAGTCACCAGTGGAGTCCCACAGGGCTCTGTACTCGGTCCTATCTTGTTTCTGATATATGTAAATGATCTCCCGGAGGGTATCGATTCATTTCTCTCAATGTTTGCGGACGATGCTAAAATTATGAGAAGGATTAAAACAGAAGAGGACTGTTTGAGGCTTCAAGAAGACCTAGACAAGCTGAAGGAATGGTCGAACAAATGGTTGTTAGAGTTTAACCCAACCAAATGTAATGTAATGAAGATAGGTGTAGGGAGCAGGAGGCCAGATACAAGGTATCATCTGGGAGAGGAAATTCTTCAGGAGTCAGAGAAGGAAAAAGACTTGGGGGTTGATATCACGCCAGACCTGTCTCCTGCAGCACATATCAAGCGGATAACATCAGCGGCATATGCCAGGCTGGCCAACATACGAACGGCATTCAGAAACTTGTGTAAAGAATCATTCAGAACTTTGTATACCACATATGTCAGGCCAATCCTGGAGTATGCAGCCCCAGCATGGAGTCCATATCTAGTCAAGGATAAGACTAAACTGGAAAAGGTTCAAAGGTTTGCCACCAGACTAGTACCCGAGCTGAGAGGTATGAGCTACGAGGAGAGACTACGGGAATTAAACCTCACTTCGCTGGAAGACAGAAGAGTTAGGGGGGACATGATCACCACATTCAAGATTCTGAAGGGGATTGATAGGGTAGATAAAGACAGTCTATTTAACACAAGGGGAACACGCACAAGGGGACACAGGTGGAAACTGAGTGCCCAAATGAGCCACAGAGATATTAGAAAGAACTTTTTTAGTGTCAGAGTGGTTGACAAATGGAATGCATTAGGGGGTGATGTGGTGGAGGCTCACTCCATACACAGTTTCAAGTGTAGATATGACAGAGCCCGATAGGCTCAGGATTCTGTACACCTGTTGATTGACGGTTGAGAGGCGGGACCAAAGAGCCAGAGCTCAACCCCCGCAAACACAACTAGGTGAGTACACACACACACACACACACACACACACACACACCGGGAGCCGGCCGGCCGAACGGACAGCACGCTGTACACGTGATCCTGTGGTCCCGGGTTCTATCCCGGGCACCGGCGAGAAACGATGGACAGTGTTTCTTTCACCCTATGCCCCTGTTACCTAGCAGTAAATAGGTACCTGGGAGTTAGTCAGCTGTCACAGGCTGCTTCCTGGGGTGTGCGTGTGGTGTGGGGGGAAAAAATAGTAGTTAGTAGAAACAGTTGATTGACAGTTGAGAGGCGGGCCGAAAGAGCACAGCTCATCCCCCGCAAGCACAACTAGGTGAATACGATGTGAACTAGGTGAATACACACAAAGGCTGTTGGACCCCTGACAGAATCTCACCATGGATACTAAAAAAAGGTGCAGAAGCACTAAGTGTGCCACTCTCTATGGTGTATAACAGGTCACTGGGAACCGGAGACCTACCGGAAAGTTCGAAAAGTCACCCAGACTCCCTCGCTCCAAGGTATGACCATGGAAACCGAGTTCCTAGTGAAGACTTGTTTAACAGGTTCTAGTTGACCGGGGGACTATGTAACATACAACACCACGCAATACCATTGGTCCTTCGAGCCAGAAAGGTATTCGTAGATTGTGATTGTGTGCCCTAGTCTTCGCTTATATGCTCGAAGTGAAAACTATGACCACGGGAAAAGGGGCCAGGAAATGGAGAGTTGAGTGTAGAATAGGGGATGACATAGGGGTAAGAGAGAGTATCTGAGAAACGCACAGTGGGAGGAGGAACTTAGAAGAAAAACCGTACAAGGAAATAATAGATTAAGGGAAATTGAAATTAAAGAGGCTGATGAATGTTTCATTCTAACTATAAATGGAAAAAGACAGGAGAGAACATAATAACTCATGGTTTAACAGACACTGACAAGAAGCAAATACGACGAGCAGGAGAGAGTGGAGGAAACACGGAGCTCCAAGTACACAGGAAACCAGGAATAAATGCAACAGAACCAGGAACGCATATATAAATATAAGAAGAGTATCGGAAAGATATTACAAGAAGCGAAACGATTACATAGTGATATAAGATGGAAAAATGAGAGAATTTCTGAGAGAGAGAGAGAGAGAGAGAGAGAGAGAGAGAGAGAGAGAGAGAGAGAGAGAGAGAGAGAGAGAGAGAGAGAGAGAGAGAGAGAGAGAGAGAGAGAGATTCTCTCCCTCCCCTCCCTCTTCCTCTCTCTCCTCTACATACATTCAATCAGTATAAGAAAACGGTGCCATTCCCATAAACGGGAGAGGACACGGGCGCTGGGGCATAGTAAAGAGCATGTTTGTATGCCCGCGAGGCTCCGTGCATCTCTATTACCGCACCTGGGATAAACTCACCTGATGCACCACCACTTCTCCCGCCCCGCCTCCCCAGGGCGACCTCTGCAACATCTGATTTCACATAGTGCACGTCGATGCAACCTCTGAATTAAGGCCAGGACTGCAGTTATTTTCCGTGTCAGTGATTCTCCTTTCAGGACTAAGTTGCGATTTTCATGGTCTCGTTTGTTGGGGGTTTTGGGGTGTTTAGGGGAGGCCAATTATTGGGCGTTATAGGAGGGGCCTATTATTGGGCGTTATAGGAGGGGCCTATTATTGGGCGTTATAGGAGGGGCCTATATGTTATAGGGCGTCAAACGATCTTCCGGAGGGTATAGACTCGTTCCTCTCAATGTTTGCTGATGATGCAAACATTATGAGAAGAATCAAGACCGATGAAGATAGACAGAGACTACAGGATGATCTGGACAAACTGGAGGAATGGTCTAGAAAATGGCTGCTAAAGTTCAACTCAGAAAAGTGTAAGGTAATGAAATTAGGCGAAGGGAGCAGGAGGCTGAACACAAGGTATCATCTGTTAGGTGAAATCCTGCAAGAGTCAAATAGAGAAAGATCTGGGGGTTGATATCACACCGAACCTGTTCCCAGAGGCCCCACATCAAAATATAATCAGCGGCATATGCTAGACTGGCCAACATAAGAACTGCCTTTAGAAACTTGTGTAAGGAATCGTTCATGACCCTGTATACCACTTATGTAAGACCAATCCTGGAGTATGCAGCTCTATCCTGGAGTCCATACCTAGTTAAACACAAGACAAAGTTAGAGAAGATCTAGCGGTATGCTACCAGGCTTGTCCCGGAACTGAGAGGAATGAGGTACGAGGAAAGGCTAAAGGAGCTGAACCTCACATCCCTGGAAAACAGAGGAGTAAAGGGAGACATGATAACCACCTACAAAATTCTCAGGGGAATTGACAGGGTGGACAAAGACAAACTCTTCAGCACGGGTGGGACACGAACAAGGGGACACAGGTGAAAACTTAATACCCAGATGAGCCACAGAGACGTCAGAAAGAATTTGTTCAGTGTCAGAATAGTTAATAAATGGAATGCACTAGGAAGTGATGTGGTGGAGGCTGACTCCATACACAGTTTCAATTGATAGAGCCCAGTAGGCTCAGGAATCTGTACACCAGTTGATTTACAGTTGAGAGGCAGGACCAAAGAGCCAAAGCTCAACCCCCGCAAGCAAAATTAGGTGAGTACAATTAGGGGAGTACAGAGTCGTGCCAAGGCCCCACTTACACACATGTACTGAAACTCTTGACAAAATAATCAGAATAAGAGAAGACGTGAATAATGTGTGAAATATGCGATGTGTGGGGAGACTGGGTCGTCTAGACCCACCCTGGCTATTGTCTCCTGGGGTAGTGAGAACAACAGGCCTTGTTGATGAACGTGTCCCCCCCCCCCCTCTCTCTCTCTCTCTCTCTCTCTCTCTCTCTCTCTCTCTCTCTCTCTCTCTCTCTCTCTCTCTCTCTCTCTCTCTCTCTCTCTCTCTCTCGTTTAATGTATACAGACACAGCTCTCTGCTTCTCCAGCAATGCTAGAGTATAGATGTCACTTGTATGTTACCATCACCCGGTACTGGACCGGTAACGAGCCATCACCCGGTACCGGACCGGTAACGAGCCATCACCCGGTACTGGACCGGTAACGAGCCATCACCGGACCAGTAAGGTCCAGACCTAAGGTCTTACTGGATCATATTTCATATAAACTGAATACATATACAATCCCTTATAACAATACTTTTTGTATATACGTAAGTAAGGACATTATCCGGGGAAAGTGCCAAGCCATGACGACTATATAGCCCTTGGAAAGGGTCAGGATAATAATTTGGGATGGGACGGTGGGGGAAAGAATGGTACCATCCCCAACAAACTTGGACGGTCGGGGGATTGAACGCCGACCTGCACGAAGCGAAACCGAGAAGAGTGAAGTGCAGAGTGAGCAGTTCTCTTAATTTAATTAAAAATACCAACAAACTGTCCACGTACTAGCAATTGGGGCAGAAACCAGCGCAGTGGTTAAAGGTTCCATTGCTGGGAGTATTTGATGGGGGGGGGGGCTTGTGGGGGGGTGTTTGTGAGGGGGGGGGGGGGTGTGGGGGGCAGTGTTTGTGAGGGGGGGGGGTGTGGGGGGCAGTGTTTGTGAGGGGGGGGGTGTGGGGGGCAGTGTTAGTACGGTGTTGAGCCAGGAGGGGGTTGGGGGCTGGTGGGGTGCCAATGGGTGTTTACGGTGGCGCTAATACCGAGTTCTAATGTTATTACTCTGTTGCCGCGCTCGGCCCGTCTGGCGGACACCACCTCTCTTCTCGGACCTGGTGATTGTTGTGGGTGTGTTGTGTGGGTGTTTGTGTGTGTGTGTGTGTGTTATTATATACTGTGGGTTGGTTGGTGTTGTCGTCGTTGATCCTTCTCTCTGGACAACCCAACCCACAATTCGGCAGAGTGCTTATACTAGGAGATCACCCTTGGCGCTTCTGGCTCTTGGAGAGGGGCTCAACGTCACACGTTCAGGGGATGCGGCTCCAACACTTAGCCTCGTTGTCACGTGCACACACCCACTCGAGCCGCTGTGACTCCCCACTCTCTCCTTATGAGATATGATCTCCTCAACCCCCCTATGACTTACTAGTATTACCTCCTACCCTGTCCACAGCAGTGGTTCATGGTTCTTTCTCTCTCTCTCTCCTTCTTTACTACCTCCTGGGAAGCCTCACTAGGACAAGGGCAAACACCAGCAAATTGTGACACATTTACTGAACAAAGCACATACACGATACATACACACATATAATAATAATGAATCCTATACTCTATAATATCACAATCAGGTTGCACTCCAATACCATCAGAACTCTATTATCAGCTTATCAAGTGGTATCCTATCTCCTGGTTCACCACCTGATACTATTAACTTCCTCAAGTTGGTCAAACCTACACACTGTTGCACCATCAGCAAGATAACATATACATATAGAAAACCAGCATTTGAATGCAATAACATATACCAGTATAAATGTTCATTGATACTTCAGTATAAAAAAAACTCCTTGACGCAAGAATGCCAACAGTCACTCACCTCTCACTGCGTCTTGCACGCTAATGACAACCAAACACTATCAACTCCCTACTAGTAATCCACCAGAACTTCCCCTTCCACCTCTGGAAGTTCACTACCCTATTTCTTTAGGTTCTTCCGGGCTTCACTACCAGGATCCTCTGCAGCTCCTCCAGGCTGCTATCATGAAGTTTCCTTGAGCAACTACGGTGCTTCACCCTTCTGCTAGGCTCCTCCACAGCTCTCTTGGCTGCTACACCATGAAGTTTCCTCGAGTAACTATGGTGCTTCACCACCTCTACAGAAGCACGTGACACTCCTCTTCACTGCTGCTTCTCCTCACAGCTCGAGGTCCTCTGCTCCACTACCTTGGAGTCTCATCAGCTACTTCATCTGCTGGCTTCGAAGTTCTCAGCAACTTCTTCCCCAAAAGACAAACCTGCAACCCATCGACACTCCAATAAAATGTTCCCCTTTAACACATAAACAAAAATAACCACACAATATGCTTGCCTCAAACCTCTATCTGTCCTCTACATACAGTGAGAGTGGACTCCCCCGTTTTGGGCGGGTCCATACTCCACCTCGCCTGGCGGCGGCGTCCTCACTCGCTGGGAGGGTCTTCCTCCATCCGGAGCCGGACTCCCTCAGTCGTCCGTCAGAGCTCAGAGTGGACGGACGTCGCTCCGTGCTCCTCCCTCTTCACTCTCCTATTTCAGGCCTTCTGCCTTATTAAAACATGTCTAACTTATAAATAAACATCGCTACTGTCGCTGGGCACACGACCAACTACAATGCAATCACTATGAACTGGCGTATATCGTGCTTACCACAGATTAACTGGTCGAGGGCGCTTTTCCTCTGACGGCGTCTGGTCAGGGCGCTCCACACAGCCCACAATAATGCCTCCGGGCGGCTTAATATTCACTAATTATCGTCCACGACTTGAGACCACACGTCCCCAGCTCGATTCCACAGCTGGCACGTCTGCACACTTCTCTTCTCTTAGAGATATATCACTAGGGGTTCCCTTCTGACGGGAGCTCAACGAAGCGCGGCTTCCCCCTGCGATGTCTGGCACTCAAGTGAGGTCAAGGTCCTCCAGAAGCGAGCCTCAAGCCTCCAGCAAAATGTCCACATCTCCTAGCCAGTCATTTATCTATTTTCTTCTGCATTGCCCATAATCTCAAACTGTTACACATATCCAACCAACTATTTTACATATGCGTTATCACCTCAATACTTGCTAGACCTTCTAGTTAGGTCAGGCTTGCTGAATAACTCTCAAGAAGGGAGACTCGTTTCTCCTGCAGGCTGAGATCATAACACTCCCCTCCCCTTATTTTTGAGAGTTATTCTAGTGGCTAGGCTCGGGATAATACATCCGCCACCACACTGTCTCGTTCTTCAACCGATTGGTTCGAACGGTTGATCTGCTTACGTACTCCCTTAGGAGTCTACAATTAGTTCGTTGCTCCTTGCAACATCTGGCTCACAACTCGCCAGAAACATGATCTTCTCATAAACGATCTGACTTATCTGGCACCTGTTGGCTAGGCTGTCCTCCTTGGACGCCTGCACTCCATCGTTCCACTCTACTTATTGTCTCCACCCTCCGTTTCCTCGTCTTCTCTTCACGTCCAGAGTCAGACATCTACTGTCTGTACCTCCTCTGTCGTCTTCACTCTTCCATCTACTGCCATTATACTTTCGTCTCCTGTCATCATACTTCACTCCATCGTCTTCACCGACGCTCCTCCCTTTCGTCTCCTCATATATCCGAGACCTCATCCTGTTTGACCTCCATCGAGTCCTCGGCTTTCTTCTATTCCTCCATGCTTGCATCATCATCCTCTTCCCACACTTCTCACCTCTATACAACTCCATTTCTTCTCCTTCAACTCTTCTTCTTTCCCTAAAAGTTTCTTCGAGCACTGCACTACATCCAACAGCACTCGACCATACATGTCGCTTTGCCTCTCCCAAAGTGCTCGTAAGCATCTCTCCACACATACTGTCTCTTCTCCTTTCATTTTCCCGGCTATTACTCTTCTTCACTATCTCTCCTCCACGTTTTCTGTGAAACATGTCGACTCCTGACATCTCAAACAACTTAACTCTACTATCCAGATGCCTCTGTGCTCGTGGACAACTTGACGTTCTACTTCCGTCCTCAGTCTGTCCACATCTTTCCTCATTCCCACTCAGCACAGTTGCATTCGCCTTCCGACTCTTAATTTCAGCAGTCCGGGCTCTACTCAGGTCCGCTCTCTTCACCTGATTCTTCTTCGGCTGGGCCATCTTCACTTTTGACCTCACCGAGACTTCATTTTCCTGGGCTGGACCTTCATCAAACAGCCATGATATATCTACATCGATATCTTCCACCGGTTTAATCGACACTGTCTCACCTTCTCCAGTGTCTTCCTCGTCGGCCACCTCTGTCTTCATCACTACCGAGACAGGGTACTCAATGGCTTGGCGGTCTCCTGACGCATCTCCTCGGATGTCAGTCAGGTTCACACTCTCAGGTGTCCCACCCGTGCAGTGGCCTTCTGGGCACTCCTCTGGCACAGTCTCCGCTATGACTCTTGGCAACACCTTTGTCCCACACAAGTCATTCCCCAGGATCACTTGGACTCCTGGAACAGGTATGTCGGGGCACACTCCCAACATCACCTCCGCCGACACATATTCCGACCTTAGCTGGACAGCACATACGGGCATGTCACTCTCCGACAATAACCCATATACTTTCATCTTACTCCTGCCAGCTAACCGTCGACCATCCCCAATCAGGCTTCTCGTAATCAAGCTCTGATTAGCTCCGGTATCTCTTAAGATACCAACTTCTACCTCAGGTTGGCCTCCTATTCTGATCCAACCTTTGCTCATGAACGGCCTATACCTCTCGTTCACTAAGTTCGCTCTCTGTGGTTTGTCTCGGAACACATTAGTATATTTACCTCGGGGGTCACACATGGCCAGGGTCACAACTCTCTTGCCCTGCCGACAATCTCGCATCACGTGACCCAATCCGTTACAATTGTAACATCTCATCTGGGAAAAATCTCTTCTATATGTACCAAAGCGGCTCTGACTCTGCCCACTCGTATTGGAGTTCCTCGGGCCAGACGTACTACTCGTACTCTGTGGAGCTTTACTGGACTCTTGATTTCCCGGATACCGATCAGTTTCTCGTTTAGCTCCTCCATCTTCACTTTCAGATGAAGTGCGCGACCTACTCTTCTGAGCTTTAGGGTACTTACTTTTATCTGCCCATTTATCAAAATTTTTCTCACCCCAAACTCTTCTGGGTCTTTCATAATTTCTTCCTCCCCAGACTCCATTGGATCTGCCATTGCTGCATCTCGCCTCACTTCTCACTCTGTTCTCCCTCAAGCTCTTGTATGCTTCAGTAATCATATCCGCCCTATCTGCGGCATCTTTCACCTCCTTTATCCCTGCTTCTTGGATCTTGAACTTTGTTTCGGGATGCATCATCTCCAAGAACTTCTCCATGACCATCAGTTGCTTCAGGTCAGCATAAGATCCAACTCCAGCAGCCTCAATCCACTTCTGGAATCGTCTTTCCAGATCTCTTGCTGTCTCAGCAAACGTACATGCTCCAACTTTCACCATCTCTCTGAAGCGCTTCCTATAAGCTTCTGGGGTTAACTGAAACGAGCGCAATATGCTGCTCTTTACTGTGGCATAATCCTGGCACTCTTCCAGTGACAATTGGGTGTATGCCTCCCTGGCTGCACCGGTCAATCTTAACTGGACCAGCTGGGCCCATTCCTCCTGTGGCCACTCCTTGATGCTGGCTACTTTTTCAAAGTGCTCGAAAAAGCTCTCTGCCTCTTCGGGAACAAACAAGGGAATGTCCTTCTCCCTAACCCTAACCTCTGGTGGGTGTGATACCTGGGTGGTGCTCTCTGGCAACCCATGTTCAATCCTCTGCTCAGCCAAGGTTCTATTCGCTTCTATCTGCATTTGTTTTGTTCTCTCTTTTTCTTTTTCGACCTGGGCTTTTTCTTTTTCGACCTGGGCTTTTTCTTTTTCGACCTGGGCTTTTTCTTTTTCGACCTCTAGTCTTGCTTTCTCTTTTTCTATTTCCAGTCTGGTTTTTTCTTTTTCCTTCTCTGCTTCATTTTTCATCTGGAGTTCTAATTTCATCTTTTCCAGCTGGAACTGTCTCTCCTTGTCCTCTCGTTGTTGCTGCATCTGGAGCTCTAACTGGAATCTCTCCAAGCTCCTATTTCGGCTACTCCTGCTACTGCGGCTACTCTTGCTGCTCCTACTCGATCCCTGGGATCTCACTTCATCCTGCCCATCATCCTCCTTTCTACTTTCAGCTCCTTTTTGGGCTCCTTGCTCTGCCGCTTCACTTTTGGCTCTTAACTGCCTCAGGATCTCATCCTTCATCCCAGCTACTTTAGATGCTTTCAACCTAATGCCACATTTTTCTGCTATTTGTTTCAATTGATCCCTCGTGCAACCTTCCAAGTCCTCAGGCTTGCCCGACTCCACAAACGCTTGCACCTTATCCATCTTTGTCCTGTGAGTCTTCCCAAGAGAGAGAATATACACCTGCGGTCACACAGTTTATTTCAGCAAGGGTGTACAAATCCACTCTTGGACAGGGTGTGGGTGTGTCAGTTCACTCTCCCGGACACAGGCCCCCAATTTATTATATACTGTGGGTTGGTTGGTGTTGTCGTCGTTGATCCTTCTCTCTGGACAACCCAACCCACAATTCGGCAGAGTGCTTATACTAGGAGATCACCCTTGGCGCTTCTGGCTCTTGGAGAGGGGCTCAACGTCACACGTTCAGGGGATGCGGCTCCAACACTTAGCCTCGTTGTCACGTGCACACACCCACTCGAGCCGCTGTGACTCCCCACTCTCTCCTTATGAGATATGATCTCCTCAACCCCCCTATGACTTACTAGTATTACCTCCTACCCTGTCCACAGCAGTGGTTCATGGTTCTTTCTCTCTCTCTCTCCTTCTTTACTACCTCCTGGGAAGCCTCACTAGGACAAGGGCAAACACCAGCAAATTGTGACACATTCACTGAACAAAGCACATACACGATACATACACACATATAATAATAATGAATCCTATACTCTATAATATCACAATCAGGTTGCACTCCAATACCATCAGAACTCTATTATCAGCTTATCAAGTGGTATCCTATCTCCTGGTTCACCACCTGATACTATTAACTTCCTCAAGTTGGTCAAACCTACACACTGTTGCACCATCAGCAAGATAACATATACATATAGAAAACCAGCATTTGAATGCAATAACATATACCAGTATAAATGTTCATTGATACTTCAGTATAAAAAAAACTCCTTGACGCAAGAATGCCAACAGTCACTCACCTCTCACTGCGTCTTGCACGCTAATGACAACCAAACACTATCAACTCCCTACTAGTAATCCACCAGAACTTCCCCTTCCACCTCTGGAAGTTCACTACCCTATTTCTTTAGGTTCTTCCGGGCTTCACTACCAGGATCCTCTGCAGCTCCTCCAGGCTGCTA
Organism: Procambarus clarkii; assembly: GCF_040958095.1. Taxonomy (NCBI): domain Eukaryota; kingdom Metazoa; phylum Arthropoda; class Malacostraca; order Decapoda; family Cambaridae; genus Procambarus; species Procambarus clarkii. The sequence continues at coordinate 6,176,616 of NC_091241.1, read as the reverse complement.
TCATGAAGTTTCCTTGAGCAACTACGGTGCTTCACCCTTCTGCTAGGCTCCTCCACAGCTCTCTTGGCTGCTACACCATGAAGTTTCCTCGAGTAACTATGGTGCTTCACCACCTCTACAGAAGCACGTGACACTCCTCTTCACTGCTGCTTCTCCTCACAGCTCGAGGTCCTCTGCTCCACTACCTTGGAGTCTCATCAGCTACTTCATCTGCTGGCTTCGAAGTTCTCAGCAACTTCTTCCCCAAAAGACAAACCTGCAACCCATCGACACTCCAATAAAATGTTCCCCTTTAACACATAAACAAAAATAACCACACAATATGCTTGCCTCAAACCTCTATCTGTCCTCTACATACAGTGAGAGTGGACTCCCCCGTTTTGGGCGGGTCCATACTCCACCTCGCCTGGCGGCGGCGTCCTCACTCGCTGGGAGGGTCTTCCTCCATCCGGAGCCGGACTCCCTCAGTCGTCCGTCAGAGCTCAGAGTGGACGGACGTCGCTCCGTGCTCCTCCCTCTTCACTCTCCTATTTCAGGCCTTCTGCCTTATTAAAACATGTCTAACTTATAAATAAACATCGCTACTGTCGCTGGGCACACGACCAACTACAATGCAATCACTATGAACTGGCGTATATCGTGCTTACCACAGATTAACTGGTCGAGGGCGCTTTTCCTCTGACGGCGTCTGGTCAGGGCGCTCCACACAGCCCACAATAATGCCTCCGGGCGGCTTAATATTCACTAATTATCGTCCACGACTTGAGACCACACGTCCCCAGCTCGATTCCACAGCTGGCACGTCTGCACACTTCTCTTCTCTTAGAGATATATCACTAGGGGTTCCCTTCTGACGGGAGCTCAACGAAGCGCGGCTTCCCCCTGCGATGTCTGGCACTCAAGTGAGGTCAAGGTCCTCCAGAAGCGAGCCTCAAGCCTCCAGCAAAATGTCCACATCTCCTAGCCAGTCATTTATCTATTTTCTTCTGCATTGCCCATAATCTCAAACTGTTACACATATCCAACCAACTATTTTACATATGCGTTATCACCTCAATACTTGCTAGACCTTCTAGTTAGGTCAGGCTTGCTGAATAACTCTCAAGAAGGGAGACTCGTTTCTCCTGCAGGCTGAGATCATAACAGTGTGTAGTGGTGTGGTGTGGTGTGGTGTGTGTGTGTAGTGTGGTGTGTGTGTGTGTGTAGTGTGTGTGTGGTGTGGTGTGGTGTGGTGTAGTGTGGTGTGTGTGTGTGTGTAGTACTCGCCTAGTTGTGTTTGCGGGGGTTGAGCTCTGGCTCTTTGGTCCCGCCTCTCAACCGTCAATCAACAGGTAAACTAGTAGCTAGTGTGTGTGTGTGTTCGCTCCAGGATTAAGATTCTGTAAGGTTAGGTTAGGGTTGGGTGAGGTTCTGTCTGGTTCTATAAAGTGAGGTTCTGTAAGGTGAGGTGAAGTTCTCTCTCTCTCTCTCTCTCTCTCTCTCTCTCTCTCTCTCTCTCTCTCTCTCTCTCTCTCTCTCTCTCTCTCTCTCTCTCTCTCTCTCTCTCTCTCTCTCTCTCTCTCTGTGTGTTTGTGTGTGTCTCAGTAACGTTATGTAAATGATTTGAGAGTATTATTTCAAGTTATGTCACATGACTTATATATAAGGTGACTGGTAAGTGTCAAGAGAAGGCACCAAGCCGGGGAGACCATGTAGCAAATTTGTGCAAATCCACTTGAACTCCGTTCAAAAATAACTCTCAAGAGTCATAGTTCCCATAGGCATCGTATTTTGAAAACTGCAGAGTGATTTGGGCCAAATCTGACCAGTCGCCGTTTTCACTAATATGCGATCGGTATAAAAATTATATCCCAAGTATCAGGTGATTTTAAATTACGCATTTTTATACCGAAAATATGCAAATTGGTGAAAACGTCGATTTGTTAGCGGTTTTTAACATGTATTACAATTAAGGGAACCAAAATAGGACGTGTGTGTTGAGTAGGGCTATCACAAGTATGGTAATGGTTCAACCTGTTCTCTTACACATTACGGCTGAATTGGCTGTTTGCCCGTATGGCCGAAACTGGATGTAAATTGAAAATGAAAATAAGTGAAAATAAATTTTAGATTATTTTTTTCCAAAACAGTAAGTTAAGGGTCATCTGGTATGTTAGGAGGGCAGGAAATTTTCCTTAAGTTTCAAAACTTCGTGAAAAATGTTAATTGAAAATTTCCTCTCCTAACCTTTCCGAGTAAGCCGAGGACTCAAACAGAAAACGGGACAGTACATCATTTTTGTGAGTCGATTTGGATGATTACACGAGTGGGCTGAATAGTCAGGTAATATGGGCGAGATTATTCACAAAACATAATGGCATATGCTTTGTTGCTCATCTGAAAGTATTACGTATAAATAGGTGTTAAGAGACGATGATAGTTAGAAATGAGGTGATTAAGAGTAAAGAAGTATTTGCTGGTAACATAAACAGTGACGAGATTCATGTATGAGAAGTTCTGGCTGCAAGACAGGAAGTTATATAATATAAAGGGGTGTATAATTATTATATAAAGCTCGTCTGATACCTGCACCAGTCGACATATAGGAATAAGATCACGTCTTAATTCCTAGCTGAGATATTCCTTTTATGTACGCGTACAGTGCTGGGATAGAGACCTTGTTTATGGACCACATAAGATGCCTGTGTCCAGTTAACAGTTATTGCTGATTACTGTACGAATGAGGTGGACCAACAGTCGTGGAGAGGAACAAGTTATTACACAGGTCGAGTGGTTAAAGCTACGGGGCGTACCTCCCATGTAATTACCAACCTTTTTAACCACCGTATCTGCCTGACCCTTGCCTCTGTCTCTCTCTGTCTCTCTCTGTCTCTCTCTGTCTCTCTCTCTCTCTCTCTCTCTCTCTCTCTCTCTCTCTCTCTCTCTCTCTCTCTCTCTCTCTCTCTCTCTCTCTCTCCGTTCTCAGTTACTCTATTCTCTCTCTTCTTACTCTCTCACCCATATAAATAAATAATTACCCTGAAAGTAAGTGAATTGTGGCGGTGACGCCCCGCAGAGTTAGCGACCACGAGTGAGGTGTGAACAGGTTAAGGTACTGGACTTGCGGTCCAGCCGGACGTGAGGTCCGACCGGACGTGAGGTCCAGCCGGACGTGAGGCCCATCTTGTTAATTAATAGCGGTCAGACCAACTAACTACTGTCAGGGAACATGAGAGAAAGTGGACAGTAGACATTTTAACGAGATTAATGTCAGACTTCAGCTTTCAGTAGCGAGAAGCAGATGCGTCCTGTCTGTGCCCGTCCAGTGCTCGTAAGACAGGTTTATCGCGTGGGACTCGTTGTCTCGTAGATATATTAAGTTGTTGTGATTCGCCTGTGGTGTACAGGTTTTTCGTATTGAATGCTGCTAAACATTGCCTTCTTTGATGGCGAGAGGCGAACTTTGTCACCATCACATTTACAGAATCTGCCATGTTGAATATGTCCCATGTTGAACATCTCCCACGTTGAACATCTCCCACGTTGAACATCTCCCACGTTGAACATCTCCCACGTTGAACATCTCCCACGTTGAACATCTCCCACGTTGAGCATCTCCCACGTTGAGCATCTCCCACGTTGAACATCTCCCACGTTGAGCATCTCCCACGTTGAACATCTCCCACGTTGAACATCTCCCACGTTGAACATCACCCACGTTGAACATCTCCCACGTTGAACATCTCCCACGTTGAACATCTCCCACGTTGAACATCTCCCACGTTGAACATCTCCCACGTTGAACATCTCCCACGTTGAACGCCTTGACATGGGCGGACTGTTCGCAGACACAGGTGAGAGAACCTGTTGTTATAGATTCAGCTACTCTGAACAAGTTCCAAGTAGCACGGGCTATGGTGAGCCCGTACGAGAGAACCGGTTCATGGCTCTACCGGAAGAAACCACCACGTCGTTCCCCAGAGAATGATACAAGTTTCCTACCAGAGCAGGTGGTGGTGGTGTGGAGGGGCGACGCCCCCTACATCCGAGGCACGACCCTTCCACAACGCACGTTCGCCGTGCTAGGGGGAGGGGGGGGGTCGTCTGTGGTAATACAGGGAGCCAGCAAGGCACGTAAGGACAGACACCCCCGTGCCTCCCTCACCCCCGTGCCTCCCTCACCTCTGTGCCTCCCTCACCCCTGTGCCTCCCTCACCCCTGTGCCTCCCTCACCCCTGTGCCTCCCTCACCCCTGTGCCTCCCTCACCCCCGTGCCTCCCTCACCCCCGTGCCTCCCTCACCCCCGTGCCTCCCTCACCCCCGTGCCTCCCTCACCCCTGTGCCTCCCTCACCCCCGTGCCTCCCTCACCCCCGTGCCTCCATCACCCCTGTGCCTCCCTCACCCCCGTGCCTTCCTCACCCCCGTGCCTCCCTCACCCCCGTGCCTCCCTCACCCCTGTGCCTCCCTCACCCCCGTGCCTCCCTCACCCCCGTGCCTCCCTCACCCCTGTGCCTCCCTCACCCCCGTGCCTTCCTCACCCCCGTGCCTCCCTCACCCCCGTGCCTCCCTCACCCCCGTGCCTTCCTCACCCCCGTGCCTCCCTCACCCCCGTGCCTCCCTCACCCCCGTGCCTCCCTCACCCCCGTGCCTCCCTCACCCCCGTGCCTCCCTCACCCCCGTGCCTCCATCACCCCCGTGCCTCCCTCACCCCTGTGCCTCCCTCACCCCTGTGCCTTCCTCACCCCCGTGCCTCCCTCATTAATATATCATGTTAGACGCTCACTTACGCACAAAGCTCTAATTGTTTTTCCTTTGTTGAAGGAATAATTACAATAGACCTCTGGAAAGAGATATTTTAAAGCACTTTACTCAAAAGTTTCCTGTTTTTTTGTTCTCCTGGCCAAGACCACTCGTGGCCGGGCCGAGACCACTCGTGGCCAGGCCGAGACCGCTCGTGGCCAGGCCGAGACCGCTCGTGGCCAGGCCGAGACCGCTCGTGGCCAGGCCGAGACCGCTCGTGGCCAGGCCGAGACCGCTCGTGGCCAGGCCGAGACCGCTCGTGGCCAGGCCAAGACCGCTCGTGGCCAGGCCAAGACCGCTCGTGGCCAGGCCGAGACCGCTCGTGGCCAGGCCAAGACCGTCCACAGAGCACCCGGGCAGTTAGACAATCACGGGAAATTTAATGTTGGAAGCGGGTTTAGGAGCAGGTGTTGTCTCACTATGATGCTCTGCCCGCCCAGCTCCCTAACACACGCTTGGCACTATATGGCACTGTCACCACACCTGTCACCACACCTGTCACCACACTTGTCACCACACCTGTCACCACACTTGATCCCAGGCTGTGGGGCAGTGGTGGGGGGCTGTGGGGCAGTGGTGGGGGGCTGTGGGGCAGTGGTGGGGGGCTGTGGAGTAATTAAGAACCTAGATATTTACGAATTAAGGAAATGCCTGTTGGGCCATACTTATATATCCACCCAAACTCATTCGTATATATGTCTAATCTACGCATGAAACAATCAAGGGATCCTACTTCTATTATGTTACGCAGTAATTGGTTCCACAAGTCAGCAACCCTGTTACCGAACGAGTCATGACCCCAGATCCCCTTCACAATCTCAACACCATCCTACCAGATGATATCCTGTAACTCTATCATTATCTTGCCTCAGAACCTTACATTTGTCAACATTAAACTACATCTGCCACTCGTTCAACTATTTAAAAACATTTTAGATCGTCTTCAAATGATTTTGAGTTGGCTTCTGAATTTATTTCCTCCCAAATTTTCGTATCTCTGCAAATTTGCGAATGCTGCTGCTCTGTCCTGAATCTAAATAATTTATATATAATATAAACAATAGAGATTCCAGGACCGAGCCTTGAGGCACTCCACTTGCAACAGTTTCCCCACTCTGACCTCTAACTCCACTGATACTAACGCCTCGTTTCCTTTGGTACAACCATGACCTTGCCCGCCTTAAGGTAGTGTCCCCAGTACCTTGAGCCTCTGTCTTGATACCATGTGACGCCGTATCAAGAACTTTGCTGAAGTGAAGATCCACGACGTCCCACCCTTCCTTAGAGTATTTCCTTCTGTTCCAGGTGAGTTGGAATCGACTTGAGAATGATCCAGGACGGACCGAAACGTCGTCGTCCCTTCACCTTTTAGTGTGTGGTCTGGTCAACATTGGTAGTGTTGACTGAACTAGATAACACCACTACTGAGAGGACGAAGGTAAGGAGGAGTTACTAGTTTCTAGTTAGTAGGTGGCAGGGGTCTCACCGTATAGTTGGTCTCGTTCTTGAATCACTATAGGAGATCCCGAGTTAGATTCCCGGGTGGAAACGAAATGGCTAGATACGTTTCCTTTCACCTACTGCGTCTGTTCACCAAGCTGTAAATAGGTCACTTCCACCTCGGGAGAATCTCGATGCAAGCCTGAAATATATATATATATATATATATATATATATATATATATATATATATATATATATATATATATAATATATGTAATATAATGTGTGTGTGTGTATAAGAACACTGCAAGTTATGTGATGTGTGTAGTGTGGGGTGAGGATGCAGTCTAGAATAGGGAAGTGACTTGAGGACCTCAATAAAGGTGTAATTATCTATTTATTGAATTTATTTGAATTGCGTGTTTTGCTTGTTCTGAAGATCCTCTTGTGAGATATTATAAGGGAGAGATAACCGGCGTCCTGCCTGCTTAGTAATCAAGAGAGAGATTACAATGGAACTAATTCAGAGGACAGCTGAGTACAGTGGGTGAAGATTGAGTCCCTTGTAACTCAGCTTGGGTGTGAGTACATGGCGACAGGTGAGTGACGGAACCTGTAGTTCCCATCACTTAGTGATGGGAACTTGATTTTTGATGCCACTGTGATTTTTAGTACATCTGCTTTTTGGCCGTTGGGGGGTTTATACGTCACAATACACCGTACTGTTTGAGGGGGACGAGTGAGTGACCATACACACGTGTCGATAAAGCTCGTTTTCCGACTGTCAAAACCATACGTATAGTTGGTTAGAAGTTTATTAATTGTTACTGGGTACGTTGGGTTAGGGTTGACTTATGTTGGGTTGAGTTGGGCAACATTTCACAACCGTGTTAGCCGTGTTCTATTACAATGTGATTGTATCATATCCAACACTCCCCAGCTGGGATACAGGGTGAATCCGGCTGAAGCTGGCAAATCTGGCGAGGTATCCGGCCATCCTTGTCTGTCAGGACAAGCGGTCCTTGTTGCTCTGGCTGTGTGTGTAGTTGTTGCTCCTTGGGGTAGTTACATGCTCCCGACCAATCTTGACATTGGGTTGTTCTTGAAGACCATTTCCATGTGCTTTCTCATTGCGTTTACACTAGAAACCTCCTGCTTACTGGAAACCACCTTCACGCTAACAGCCACTCGTCACACTGCAAAAGGTTTTCACAATAGAAACCTTCACATTCTACCTTGTCACTAGAGTCATCGTTTCAACCGGAAGTCGCCTCACCATCAGAAACCTTCTCTTAATCCTCATCATCTGCCACTCTTCCCACCATTATCCTTCTCCTGCCTCATAATTCCCCTTCACTCATCATTCCCCTTCACTCATCATTCCCCTTCACTCATCATTCCCCTTCACTCATCATTCCCCTTCACTCATCATTCCCCTTCACTCATCATTCCCCTTCACTCATCATTCCCCTTCACTCATCATTCCCCTTCACTCATCATTCCCCTTCACTCATCATTCCCCTTCACTCATCATTCCCCTTCACTCATCATTCTCCTTCACTCATCATTCCCCTTCACTCATCATTCCCCTTCACTCATCATTCCCCTTCACTCATCATTCCCCTTCACTCATCATTCTCCTTCACTCATCATTCCCCTTCACTCATCATTCCCCTTCACTCATCATTCCCCTTCACTCATCATTCCCCTTCACTCATCATTCCCCTTCACTCATCATTCCCCTTCACTCATCATTCCCCTTCACTCATCATTCTCCTCGTACCTTGTATACGTTGTGACGGTACCGGAAATAATCCTCTTAATGTTGGCATGTTTAATTAAAAGTGATGAAATGTAATTTTTAAGTTTTGTAGTTGTTATAATTGATAGTTGGGAGGGGGGGGGCCTGTGGTGTGTGTGTGTGTGTGTGTGTGTGTGTGTGTGTGTGTGTGTGTGTGTGTGTGTGTGTGTGTGTGAGAAAAAAGTTAATTGTCAGTTGAGAGGCGGGCCGAAAGAGCCACAGCTCAACCCCCGCAAGCACAACTAGATGAGTACACACACACACACACACACACACACACACACACACACACACACACACACGCGCGAGCGCGCCATACCCTCCCAATTAAAAACTAAAAAAACTACAAGTTACGCCAGATTCGTACATGATTGGCCCTTGTACCGTGCACCTTGGGTGGTACAGGGGTACAGAGGCTGTAACTTAGTTTCAGTTGTAATTGGCTTTCAGTTCCAGAGGTTTATTAAGTGCTCCTGTAACTATTCCACCACCGCTCACAGGATGGGTTTGGGGGGCGTTTAATGGACCTCTCTCTAACGATCATTTCCGATGGCGACTTAGCGGCTAGTGAGGCTAGAGCTGGGATAGAGGTCATGGAGGATGGGTTGACTTGAGGGCAACGGATGGAACGACGTCGCATCATTTTTATCGAATCCCTTAAAAATACTACCTATTTGAAAACTTAAAAAAAAAGCAGCGTGAAATTGACGTTTGCTATGAATCGGCTTCGATAGGTAGGGCAAAACAGTTGCATTTTTAACGGAGTAGCAAATCGAGTGAACAGGCTGGTTGAATAGGTGTCTACAGAGAGATGGGGAGTGAACAAGTGTCAGCAGCCTAAACAGCAGATGAGGTTGTTTAGTACTCTCGAGAAAGATATATTGACTAAGATTAAAAAAAGAGTTGTATCCTGCACCCAGGTGTCAGGGGTGGGGGGGGGGGGTAGGGGTTCAGTGGCAGACGGTGGTCATTAATATGTCTTGACACATCAATATTCTTGACACCCCCAGTCTTGGGGGTTCTTGGCCGGGGCCCCTTATTCTCTCCATTATTGTTTGACACTACTACATTGTTATGATGAAACCTGTGTTTGTGTTTGTCTGTGTCAGTCGTGTTTCTCTCTCTCTCTCTCTCTCTCTCTCTCTCTCTCTCTCTCTCCTCTACACCCGCCCACCACATCTCACACACTCCTCACACACACAAAAAAAAGTAAATTGAATGTTGCTTCAATTTATCAAGCTTAAGCCGGAGCTGCTTTTTCCTGGGTTGACCAGTATAGAGTGGGCGAGTGGTCAACCACAGAGCCTCTAGGGGGAGAGGTCGACTCCCCCTCGGCCGCCCTGCCCTCTCACCACATCTCTCCTGTACAACATAGCAAATTAGAGTGAAGTATTCCATCCCTTCATTCTACACACAACCTGCAGGTCACACAACCTGCAGGCCGCACACCTCTCTCTTGTTCTCTCTTGTTCTCTCCCCCTCTCTCTTTCTCCCTCTCTCCCCCCCTCTCTCTCTCTCTCTCTCTCTCTCTCTCTCTCTCTCTCTCTCTCTCTCTCTCTCTCTCTCTCTCTCTCCCCCTCTCTCTCTTCCTCTCTCTCCCTCTCTCTCTTCCTCTCTCTCTCTTCCTCTCTCTCTCCCTTCCTCTCTGCCCCCATGGCTAACCCTAAAATGGCCAGACCACACTAGAAGGTGAAGGGACGACGACGTTTCGGTCCGTCCTGGATCATTCTCAAGTCGTTTGTGACTTGAGAATGGTCCAGGATGGACCGAAACGACGTCGTCCCTTCACCTTCTAGTGTGTGGTCGGGTCAAACTTAGAGAGAGCAGTGTCTGTTGCCAGCAGGAACGGATCCAGACTACTAATCACGAGAGACTTCAACCACGGGAAGATAGATTGAGAGAAGAGACCCGCATGGAGGACCAGACACATGGAGAGCTAAGCTGCTGGACGTAGCAATAAGAAACTTTCTAAGCCAGCACATCAAGGTACCGACAAGAATGAGAGGAGAGGATGAACCAGCTATTCTTGATCTGATATTTACCCTAAATGAGTCGGATATAAGGGAAGTTAAGTTGGAAGCACCCTTGGGAATGAATGATGACAGTGTAGTGATCTTTGAGTATCTGGTAGAGCTAGGATTTATCTCCCCCCCCCCCAAAAAAAAAAAAAAAAATCGGGAACCAAAGGGCTGGCGTACCGAAAGGGAAATTATGAGATGAGAAAATTCCTAAGGGATATATTATGGGGCACAGAACTCAGAACAAAGTCCGCATAAGACATGATGGACTATGTCACCTAAAAGTGTCAGGAGACAGAAAACAGGTTTATCCCGGCCCTAAAGAAAAAAAAACGAGAAGCAAAAGAAGAATCCGTGGTATAATAGGGCATGTATGGGAGCAAGGGAACTGAACAAAAGGGCGTGGACTAACTTCGGAAATAACAGAACACCTGAAAGCATAGAGCGATACTAGAGAACCAGGAATGAGTATGTCAGGGTGAGAAGAGAAACATAGAGAAAGTATGAAAATGATATAGCAAACAAAGCCAAGACCGAACCAAAGCTACTCCTCAGTCACATCAGGATGAAAACAACAGTGAAAGAACAGGTGATGAAACTTAGAACGGGTGAGGACAAGTACACAGAGAATGATAGAGAGGTGTGTGAAGAACTCAACAAGAGGTTCTAGGAAGTCTTCACAACAAGGTGAACGAGGTGAGAACTGCCACCTCTCCTTCACTGGGCTAAGAGAGGTGGCAGTCAACCAGGAGGCCATGGAAGGGTTCGAAACTACAAGAGATGAAGTCAAGAGTCATCTGTTGGATCTGGACGTGAGAAAGGCTGTTGGTCCAGACGGAATCTCACCATGGGTATTGAAAGAGTGTGCAGAAGCAGTTTGCTTGCCACTCTCCATAGTGTACAGTAGGTCACTGGAGACGGGAGACCTACCAGAAATATGGAAGACGGCTAATGTGGTCCCAATATACAAAAAGGGTGACAGACAAGAGGCATTGAACTACAGGGTCAGTGTTCTTAACTTGTATACCATGCAAGGTGATGGAGAAGATCGTGAGAAAAAACTAGCAACACATCTGGAGAGACGGGACTTCGGGCTGTGGTGGAGGGACAGCCTCCACTACAGTGATGTGGTGGAGGCTGACTCCATACACAGCTTCAAATGTAGATATAATAGAGCCCAGTAGGCTCAGGAATCTGTACACCAGTTGATTGACAGTTGAGAGGCGGGATTAAGGAGCCACAGCTCAACCCCCGCAAGCACAAATTGGTGAGTACACACCCTGCAGGCCACACACCTTGCGAAATGGATACAATTTCGTTGATTTACCTCCTTCCAGAAGTTTACTCCCGCCATTGGTGGATGAGTGCCTCTGGTGCAGGAGGTGTTGCGAGATGCCTCAGCACAGTGCCACAGCGGCACTCCTGGGGGCCACCTCACCTGCCTCCAATTGGCACCTGGTGTCGCCACACTTCGCCTAGCAATCCCAGCTGCGGAGCTCCTCAGGAGATGATCAAAATTTTTTGTGTGTTTGGTGTAGAAATATTGTAAGAAATGGGTGATTTGAACTGGTGGGCAGAGAGGGGTGGTGATGTGTGGGGGTCATTTGTACACCAGGAGTAGACGTGTGTGTTATTGTTGGTGGTGTAATTGTTGTTCTTTGTGGCCTCTCGCTAAGATTTATACTTCCGGTGGCTATGAAACACGCACGCACACAGACACACACACAGACACACACACACACGCACACAGACACACACACACACACACACACACACACACACACACACACACACACACACACACACACACACACACACACACACACACACACACACACACACACACACACACACACACACACACACACACACACACACAGACACACACACACACATCTTTGTGAACCTTTGGAAAAGGTTCAAAGGTTTGCCACCAGACTAGTACCCGAGCTGAGAGGTATGAGCTACGAGGAGAGACTACGGGAATTAAACCTCACTTCGCTGGAAGACAGAAGAGTTAGGGGGGACATGATCACCACATTCAAGATTCTGAAGGGGATTGATAGGGTAGATAAAGACAGTCTATTTAACACAAGGGGCACACGTACTAGGGGACACAGGTGGAAACTGAGTGCCCAAATGAGCCACAGAGATATTAGAAAGAACTTTTTTAGTGTCAGAGTGGTTGACAAATGGAATGCATTAGGAAGTGATGTGGTGGAGGCTGACTCCATACACAGTTTCAAGTGTAGATATGACAGAGCCCGATAGGCTCAGGAATCTGTACACCTGTTGATTGACGGTTGAGAGGCGGGACCAAAGAGCCAGAGCTCAACCCCCGCAAACACAACTAGGTGAGTACAACTAGGTGAGTACACATACACACACACACACATACACACACACACACACACACACACACACACACACACACACACATACACACACACACACACACACACACACACACACACACACACACACACACACACACACACACACATACATACACACACATACACACACACACACACACACACACACACACACACACACACACACACACACACACACACACACACACACACACACACACACACACAGACGTTAGACGTTAGAAGGAACTTTTTCAGTGTCAGACTAGTTAACGGATGGAATGCATTAGGCAGTAATGTGGTGGAGGCTGACTCCATACACAGTTTTAAATGTAGATATGATAGAGCCCAGTAGGCTCAGGAATCTGTACACCAGTTGATTGACAGTTGAGAGGCGGGACCAAAGAGCCAAAGCTCAACCCCCGCAAGCACAAATAGGTGAGTAAAATAGGTGAGTACACACACGGCTCGTTACTCAAGACGTATCAAACACGTCTAGAACGTGAAGCGACACACTTCCTCTTCCCTACCCTACCTTACAGTCTACCCTACACTACCTTACATTTTTCCCAACCCTCCCTTACTTTCTTCCCTACCCTCCCTTACTTTCTTCCCTACCCTTACATTCTTCCCCTCACAGTTGAAGTCGTGGCCAAAAGGTAACAATGATGTTTCCTTCCACTGTGTGTTTAGCCAGGAGTTTCTCTCTCTCTCTCTCTCTCTCTCTCTCTCTCTCTCTCTCTCTCTCTCTCTCTCTCTCTCTCTCTCTCTGTCTCTCTCTCTCTCTCTCTCTCTCTCTCTCTCTCTCTCTCTCTCTCTCTCTCTCTCTCTCTCTCTCTCTCTCTCTCTCTCCCTCACCATCCCACAACCTCGTTCTGTCACATATATTTAGTAGAATGTTACAAGCGAGAAATCCATCCTCATGACGCATTTTCCCAACGCCTGTCTTGTCTCGCATTGTTAGCTGGCGTTGTTGTTGGCTGGCGTTGTTGTTGGCTGGCGTTGTTGTTAGCTGGCGTTGTTAGCTGGCGTTGTTGTTAGCTGGCGTTGTTGTTGGCTGGCGTTGTTGTTGGCTGGCGGCGTTGTTAGCTGGCGTTGTTGTTGGCTGGCGTTGTTGTTGGCTGGCGTTGTTGTTGGCTGGCGGCGTTGTTAGCTGGCGTTGTTGTTGGCTGGCGTTGTTGTTGGCTGGCGTTGTTGTTGGCTGGCGTTGTTGTTGGCTGGCGTTGTTGTTGGCTGGCGTTGTTGTTGGCTGGCGTTGTTGTTGGCTGGCGTTGTTGTTGGCTGGCGTTGTTGTTGGCTGGCGTTGTTGTTGGCTGGCGTTGTTGTTGGCTGGCGTTGTTGTTGGCTGGCGTTGATGTTGGCTGGCGTTGTTGTTGGCTGGCGTTGTTGTTGGCTGGCGTTGGTGTTGGCTGGCGTTGTTGTTGGCTGGCGTTGTTGTTGGCTGGCGTTGTTGGCTGGCGTTGGTGTTGGCTGGCGTTGGTGTTGGCTGGCGTTGTTGTTGGCTGGCGTTGGTGTTGGCTGGCGTTGTTGTTGGCTGGCGTTGTTGTTGGCTGGCGTTGGTGTTGGCTGGCGTTGGTGCTGTCATTCTTATCTTCCTCTTATTAATACGTTCATCCTATTCTTACCTTTCAAAATCTTAGCCTTATCTTTCATCTAATTCTTACTATGTTCTTATTCTCACCTTCTTTATCTTACCTTTCATCTTGCTCTTGCAATGAGCAATCATAACTACGCTTAAAAATAGCTCTCAAGCTTAATATAATGGTATATAAGGGAAAGTATACATAAGTATAGTAACAGACAGTAACCGCGATGTATACACATGACCACAACAGGCTGGCCAATCATTACTCCTTCAGAGACTCGCGTCGTGTGAATGGTCATATCATTCTTCTGCTGGAATTACAGGTTGTTGACTCGATGGTTTCTCCTTGGTTTGAATTACTATGTAATTGCTTGCACAGGCAGATAGAACTTTTCATATCTGTGTCACACTTGCTCTCTGTCTTTCTCCGTCTCTGGGTCTCTCTGTCTCTGGGTCTCTCTGGCGCTCTCTGGGTCTCTCTGGCGCTCTCTGGGTCTCTCTGGCGCTCTCTGGGTCTCTCTGGCGCTCTCTGGGTCTCTCTGGCGCTCTCTGGGTCTCTCTGGCGCTCTCTGGGTCACTCTGGCGCTCTCTGGGTCTCTCTGGCGCTCTCTGGGTCTCTCTGGCGCTCTCTGGGTCTCTCTGGCGCTCTCTGGGTCTCTCTGGCGCTCTCTGGGTCTCTCTGGCGCTCTCTGGGTCTCTCTGGCGCTCTCTGGGTCACTCTGGCGCTCTCTGGGTCTCTCTGGCGCTCTCTGGGTCTCTCTGGCGCTCTCTGGGTCTCTCTGGCGCTCTCTGGTTCTCTCTGGCGCTCTCTGGGTCTCTCTGGCGCTCTCTGGCTCTCTCTGGCGCTCTCTGGCGCTCTCTGGCGCTCTCTGGCGCTCTCTGGGTCTCTCTGGCGCTCTCTGGGTCTCTCTGGCGCTCTCTGGGTCTCTCTGACGCTCTCTGGGTCTCTCTGGCGCTCTCTGGGTCTCTCTGGCGCTCTCTGGGTCTCTCTGGCGCTCTCTGGGTCTCTCTGGCGCTCTCTGGGTCTCTCTGGCGCTCTCTGGGTCACTCTGGCGCTCTCTGGGTCTCTCTGGCGCTCTCTGGGTCTCTCTGGCGCTCTCTGGGTCTCTCTGGCGCTCTCTGGGTCTCTCTGGCGCTCTCTGGGTCTCTCTGGCGCTCTCTGGGTCTCTCTGGCGCTCTCTGGCGCTCTCTGGCGCTCTCTGGCGCTCTCTGGGTCTCTCTGGCGCTCTCTGGGTCTCTCTGGCGCTCTCTGGGTCTCTCTGACGCTCTCTGGGTCTCTCTGGCGCTCTCTGGGTCTCTCTGGCGCTCTCTGGGTCTCTCTGGCGCTCTCTGGCGCTCTCTGGGTCTCTCTGGCGCTCTCTGGGTCTCTCTGGCGCTCTCTGGGTCTCTCTGGCTCTCTCTGTGTGTCTCTCTCTCTCTCTCTGGCTCTCTGTCTCTGGCTCTGTCTGTGCAGGGAGTTCCATAAGGTAAGGGGAGGGTAGGTCACCTCCCCTTTAACCCATAAAGTGCAGCCTCTGAGGTTACGCCTTCACCAGACGCCTCTGGTTTTACACTAAATTGTGGTTACCCCAACCCTTGCACTCACCCCCTGGTATTTATTAAGTGCGATAATGGAGTTTATATTAGAAGATATCGTCTGGGGTTGTGGTGGGGGGGGGGGTGGTAGCTTTGTGGTTGTAGGGAGGGGGGGGGGGGTGGTAGCTTTGTGGTTGTAGGGAGGGGGGGGGTGGTAGCTTTGTGGTTGTAGGGAGGGGGGGGTGGTAGCTTTGTGGTTGTAGGGAGGGGGGGGTGGTAGCTTTGTGGTTGTAGGGAGGGGGGGGGGTAGCTTTGTGGTTGTAGGGAGGGGGGGGTGGTAGCTTTGTGGTTGTAGGGAGGGGGGGGTGGTAGCTTTGTGGTTGTAGGGAGGGGGGGGTGGTAGCTTTGTGGTTGTAGGGAGGGGGGGGTGGTAGCTTTGTGGTTGTAGGGAGGGGGGGGTGGTAGCTTTGTGGTTGTAGGGAGGGGGGATGTGAGTGGGGGGGGTGGTTGTGGGGCGGTTTGGGTGCTAGGAGAATTGTTGTTGTTTAGTGGGGTGGTTGTGTGGGGGTAGAATATAATGTAAGGTTAATGAGAAATGGTGGAAATAAGTGAAGATTGCAAGATACGGAGTCTAGATACTGGTTGATACCTGATACTGGTGTTATCTCTGACATACTAAACACAGCGAAGATAGCATCATTCCACAGAGGGAATAAGGCAGAGACCAAACATTACAGACCGATAACACCTACCATCACTCACCATAACTATCTTTGAAAGAGTGCTAAGAATTTAGGTCACAAAATACACTGAATCACATTCTCCATAACCGCGGACAACACGGGTTCAGAAGAGGGCGCTCTTGCCTGTCACAGTTGCTGGACCACTATGACCTTACAGGCCGTGGAAGACAAACAAACGCTGATGTAATATAAACACATTTCGCAAAGGCCTTCGACATGTGACGATGGTAGGCAGCGTCTGGGCTGCTCTCGGACGCAGGTTCGAATCCTCGTCACGGCTCTTGTGGATTTGTTCATGTGACGATGGTGTTACATAAAAAATTAACTTAAAAGGTATTACTGCCAAAATAGGGAGATAGTTCTCTAATTTCCTTAGTAACAGAACCTTGTGTTTAATAGCACTGAAAAGCTCGATTCCCCAACGCCACAAATTGTGTTATCCTCTGCAGATGACACTAGGATTTTTATGAAGGGGAAGGGGAACAGTCAGATGAAAGCGTCAAGCCATTACGACTATATAGCACTGGGAAGGGATCAGGATAAGAGTTTGGGATGGGACAGGGTAAAAGGAATGGTGTCCAACCACTTGGACGGTCGGGGGATTGAACGCCGACCTGCATGAAGCGAGACCGTCGCTCTACCGCCCAGCTCAAGTAGTTAGAGGATTTTTATGAAAGACGACAAAAGTTAAAACATCATTCAGGAATCTAAATAAGGAGGCATTCAGAGCGCTTTACACTGCCTACGTGAGACCAGTCTTATCTTGAGGTTATCTTGAGATGATTTCGGGGCTTTAAGTGTCTCCGCGGCCCGGTCCTCGACGAGGCCTCCACCCCCAGGAAGCAGCCCGTGACAGCTGACTAACACCCAGGTACCTATTTTACTACTAGGTAACAGGGGCATAGGGTGAAAGAAACTCTGCCCATTGTTTCTCGCCGGCGCCCGGGATCGAACCCTGGACCACAGGATCACAAATCCAGCGTGCTGTCCGCTCGGCCGACCGGCTCCCTTATATTCCTAGAGTATTCCTAGTCTTGGAGTATTCCGCCCCATCATGGAGCTCCCCACCTGAAGTAATCTCTTAAGGAAACTGGAAAAGGTTTGGAAGTTGTGACGAGGCTCGTCCCAGAATTATTAGGCACGGGATATGAAGAGAGATGAAGGAAATGATCCTGACGACACTAGAAAAAAAAGTAGAGAGGGGAGATATGATAGAGACGTATACAATTTTTAGGAGGATTGACAGAGTGGAAATAGAGGAAATGCTTATATTGAATACCAGTAGAGAGGCCGCGGGTGGAAGCTTGGGGACTCAGATGTGTCATAGAGATGTTAGATTTCGTTTAGCTTAAGAGTGTTGACAAGACCACACACTAGAAGTTGAAGGGACGACGACGTTTCGGTCCGTCCTGGACCATTCTCAAGTCGATTAGCGTAAGAGTAATGGGAACATGGAATGATCTAAAGGAGCAGATTGTAGAAGCCAACTCCATTTATCATTTTAAAAATATGATAAGGAAATAGGTTAGGAGTCACTGCTCTAAAAAAGAGGCGGCTAGAAAGGCGGAGTCCAAGAGTCAATGTTCGATCCTGCAGGCACAAATTAGGTGAGTACAAATTGGTTGGGTAAGTACACACATAAAACAGAGAGAAAGATCTAGGAGTTGATATCACACTAAACCTGTCTCCTGAAGCCCATATAAAAAGAATAACATCTGTGGCGTATGTGAGACTGGCTAATATCAGAACTGCCTCCAGGAACCTGTGTAAGGAATCATTCAGATTCTAGGTATGATAGATACCTAGGCCAGTGACAAATTGTATACCACATATGTACGACCAATCCTGGAGTATGTGGTTCAAGGTTCGTATACGAACCTCAACAAGAGGTTCCAGGAGGTCTTCACAACAGAACAAGGTGAGGTCACTGCGCTAGGAGAGGGGGCAGTAAACCAGGCGGTTTTGGAAGGGTTCGAAATTACAAGAGATGAAGTCAAGAGACATCTGTAGGATCTGGACGTAAGGCGGTCGGCCGAGCGGACAGCATGCTGGACTTGTGATCCTGTGGTCCGGGGTTCGATCCCGGGCGCCGGCGAGAAACAATGGGCAGAGTTTCTTTCACCCTATGCCCCTCTTACCTAGCAGTAAATGGGTACCTGGGTGTTAGTCAGCTGTCACGGCCTGCTTCCTGGGGGTGGAGGCCTGGTCGAGGACCGGGCCGCGGGGACACTAAAAAGCCCCGAAATCATCTCAAGATAACCTCAAGAAGAAGAAGGCTGTTGGTCCAGACGGAATCTCACCATGGATATTGAAAGAGTGTGCAGGAGCACTTTGCTTGTCACTCTCCATAGTGTATAGTAAGTGACTAGAGACGGGAGACCTACCAGAAATATGGAAGACGGCTAATGTGGTCCCAATATACAAAAAGGGTGACAGACAAGAGGCACTGAACTACAGGCCAGTGTCCTTAACTTGTATACCATGCAAGGTGATGGAGAAGATCGTAAGAAAAAATCTAATAACACATCTGGAGAGAAGAGACTTCGTGACAAATCGCCAACATGGGTTCAGGAAGGGTAAATCTTGCCTTACAAGCTTAATAGAATTAAACGACCAGGTGACAAAGATTAAGCAAGAAAGATAAGGATGGGCAGACTGCATTTTTTTAACTGTCGGAAAGCCTTTGACACAGTACCCCATAAAAGGCTGATGCATAAGCTGGAGAAACAGGCAGGAGTAACTGGTAAGGCGCTCCAGTGGATAAGGGAGTACCTAAGCAATAGGAAGCAGAGTTACAGTGAGAGGTGAGATCTCAGATTGGCGTGAAGTCACCAGTGGAGTCCCACAGGGCTCTGTACTCGGTCCTATCCTGTTTCTGATAAACGTAAATGATCTCCCGGAGGGTATAGACTCATTCCTCTCAATGTTTGCTGACGATGCCAAAATTATGAGGAGGATTATGACAGAGGAGGACAGCTTGAGGCTTCAAGAAGACCTGGACAAGCTGAAGGAATGTTCGAACAAATAGTTGTTTGATTTTAACCCAAGCAAATGTAATGTAATGAAGATAGGTGTAGGGAGCAGGAGGCCAGATACAAGGTATCATCTGGGAGATGAAATACTTAGTCAGAGAGAGAGAGAGAAAGACCTGGGGGTTGATATCACGCCAGACCTGTCCCCCGAAGCTCATATCAAGAGAATAACATCAGCGGCGTATGCCAGGTTGACTAACATAAGAACGGCCTTTAGAAACTTGTGTAAGGAATTATTCTGAACTTTGTCTACCACATATGTCAGACTAATCCTGGAGTATGCGGCTCCAGCATGGAGTCCATATCTAGTCAAGCATAAGAATAAACTGGAAAAGGTTCAAATGTTTGCCACCAGACTAGTACCCGAACTGAGGGGAATGAGCTACGAGGAGAAACTATGAGAATTAAATCTCACTTCACTGGAAGACAGAAGAGTTAGAGGGGACATGATCACCACATACAAGACTCTCAAAGAAATTGATATGGTAGATAAAGACGGGCTATTTAACACAAGGGGCACACGCACTAGGGGACACAGGTGAAAAATGAGTGCTCAAATGAGCTATAGAGATTACACACAGAAAGCACAATAGCGTGATGCATCAAATGAACAAATCCACAAGGGCCGTGACGAGGATTCGAACCTACGTCTGAGAGGATCCCAGACGCTGCCTTAATCGACTGAGCTACGACTTGGAAACAGCCCTTGTGGATTTGATGCATCATGCTATTGTGATTTCTGTGTGTAATGAAGTAAGGGCGAAGAGCTAGAATAGCTTATTTGACAGAGCTCGGGTGCATGGGGGAATTGTGTAAAATCCTGGTTTGTGTCTCGGAGAGGCTGCAGGATCCGTGGTAGGTCAAGTTGATTTCCCGGTTGCAATTCTTTTTTCCATGTCGAAGCTCAGTCGATTAAGGCAGCGTCTGGGATCCTCTCGGACGTAGGTTCGAACCCTCGTCACGGCCCGTGTGGATTTGTTCATTAGCTATGGAGATATTAGAATTTTTTTTAGTGTCAGAGTAGTTGACAAATGGAATGCATTAGGCAGTGATGTGGTGGAGGCTGACTCCATACACAGTTTTAAGTGTAGATATGATAGAGCCCAGTAGGCTCAGGAATCTGTACACCAGTTGATTGACAGTTGAGAGGCGGGACCAGAGAGCCAAAGCTCGACCCCCGCAAGCACACCCAGATAAGTACACACACTTTTATAGTTTTAAGAGTATTTCGCCCCATCTTAAAAAACACGTAAGGGAACTGGAAAAGGTTGAGAAATTTGCAAGGAGACCCGCCCAGAGCGGCGACGGACGGGATACGAACAGAGACAGAAGGACTAAACCAGACGGCAACAGAAGAGACGGGAGAGAGTCGAGACAAGACGAAGAATACAATACTTAGAGGAAGAGACGGAGTGTATAAAGATGACGTGACCACAACGAAGACCAATATAACACGAGGGCATAGATGGATACTTGAGACTCAAGTGAGTCACAGAGACTTTAGGAAAATTTATTTTAACAGCGTTAAGTAGCAGG
>NC_091241.1:6125788-6150788 GCF_040958095.1 Procambarus clarkii | reverse complement strand
GCGCGTGTAGGTGTGTGGGTGGTAGTGGATGCTATACTCATCCTTTGGGTGGTAGTGGATGTCATACCCATCCTGTGGGTGGTAGTGGTCGCCATACCCATCCTGTGGGTGGTAGTGGTCGCCATACCCATCCTGTGGGTGGTAGTGGACGCCATACCCATCCTGTGGGTGGTAGTGGACGCCATACCCATCCTGTGGGTGGTAGTGGACGCCATACCCATCCTGTGGGTGGTAGTGGACACCATACCCATCCTGTGGGTGGTAGTGGACACCATACCCATCCTGTGGGTGGTAGTGGACGCCATACCCATCCTGTGGGTGATAGTGGACACCATACTCATCCTGTGGGTGGTAGTGGACACCATACCCATCCTGTGGGTGGTAGTGGTCTCCATACCCATCCTGTGGGTGGTAGTGGACGCCATACCCATCCTGTGGGTGGTAGTGGACACCATACCCATCCTGTGGGTGGTAGTGGACACCATACCCATCCTGTGGGTGGTAGTGGACACCATACCCATCCTGTGGGTGGTAGTGGACACCATACCCATCCTGTGGGTGGTAGTGGACACCATACCCATCCTGTGGGTGGTAGTGGACACCATACCCATCCTTTGGGTGGTAGTGGACGCCATACCCATCCTGTGGGTGGTAGTGGAAACCATACCCATCCTGTGGGTGGTAGTGGACACCATACCCATCCTGTGGGTGGTAGTGGACACCATACCCATCCTGTGGGTGGTAGTGGACGCCATACCCATCCTGTGGGTGATAGTGGACACCATACTCATCCTGTGGGTGGTAGTGGACACCATACCCATCCTGTGGGTGGTAGTGGTCTCCATACCCATCCTGTGGGTGGTAGTGGATGCCATACCCATCCTGTGGGTGGTAGTGGACACCATACCCATCCTGTGGGTGGTAGTGGACACCATACCCATCCTGTGGGTGGTAGTGGACACCATACCCATCCTGTGGGTGGTAGTGGACACCATACCCATCCTGTGGGTGGTAGTGGACACCATACCCATCCTGTGGGTGGTAGTGGACACCATACCCATCCTGTGGGTGGTAGTGGACACCATACCCATCCTGTGGGTGGTAGTGGACACCATACCCATCCTGTCGGTGGTAGTGGACACCATACCCATCCTGTCGGTGGTAGTGGACGCCATACCCATCCTGTGGGTGGTAGTGGACACCATACCCATCCTGTGGGTGGTAGTGGACACCATACCCATCCTGTGGGTGGTAGTGGACACCATACCCATCCTGTGGGTGGTAGTGGACACCATACCCATCCTGTGGGTGGTAGTGGATGCCATACTCATCCTGTGGGTGGTAGTGGTCTCCATACCCATCCTGTGGGTGGTAGTGGACGCCATACCCATCCTGTGGGTGGTAGTGGACGCCATACCCATCCTGTGGGTGGTAGTGGACACCATACCCATCCTGTGGGTGGTAGTGGACACCATACCCATCCTGTGGGTGGTAGTGGACGCCATACCCATCCTGTGGGTGGTAGTGGACACCATACCCATCCTGTGGGTGGTAGTGAGCCCCCATACCCATCCTGTGGGTGGTAGTGGACACCATACCCATCCTGTGGGTGGTAGTGGATGCCATACTCATCCTGTGGGTGGTAGTGGTCTCCATACCCATCCTGTGGGTGGTAGTGGACGCCATACCCATCCTGTGGGTGGTAGTGGACACCATACCCATCCTGTGGGTGGTAGTGAGCCCCCATACCCATCCTGTGGGTGGTAGTGGACGCCATACCCATCCTGTGGGTGGTAGTGGACACCATACCCATCCTGTGGGTGGTAGTGGACGCCATACCCATCCTGTGGGTGGTAGTGGACGCCTTACCCATCCTGTGGGTGGTAGTGGACACCATACCCATCCTGTGGGTGGTAGTGGACACCATACCCATCCTGTGGGTGGTAGTGGACACCATACCCATCCTGTGGGTGGTAGTGGACACCATACCCATCCTGTGGGTGGTAGTGGACGCCATACCCATCCTGTGGGTGGTAGTGGTCGCCATACCCATCCTGTGGGTGGTAGTGGACACCATACCCATCCTGTGGGTGGTAGTGGACACCATACCCATCCTGTGGGTGGTAGTGGACACCATACCCATCCTGTGGGTGGTAGTGGACGCCATACCCATCCTGTGGGTGGTAGTGGACACCATACCCATCCTGTGGGTGGTAGTGGACGCCATACCCATCCTGTGGGTGGTAGTGGACACCATACCCATCCTGTGGGTGGTAGTGGACACCATACCCATCCTGTGGGTGGTAGTGGACGCCATACCCATCCTGTGGGTGGTAGTGGACACCATACCCAACATACAGGAGAAACAAGATAGAATTTACCTCATAAGAACTTCAACTCGAGGGAGAGTTTAGCAGAAAGCGAATTCAATTTCGGATCGCTTTTCGTAATATCTCCCTTCCTCTCCCTTTCCCCCTTCTCCCTTCCTATCCCCCCATCCTACTCCCCTCTCGCCCTACCCTACTACCCCTATCCAACCTATCCCTCTCCCATTTCCCTAAAAGTTGATAGGATTTAAATATTGCGAACTTCCATCAGGAAATTCGCAGGTTATGTCACAGGAATTTGGCGATGAGGGCTTTAGGAGGAAGTGGTTGGAGGGGGGGGGGGTAATGAGGGGGCTGTAGGAGGTTATTATGGGGGTTTATGAGGAAGCTGGGGGGAGAGGGGGGCGGAGTGGGGGAGAGGGGGGAGGGTGACACATCAGTTACAAAATTCTCCACAAAAATATATCTTTGGATATACTGGAGGGAGCCTGATGGCATATGCCCCCCTGTGTCTTGCGAGTATTGAGGCATGTGTGTGTCCTCCAGTATCCTGGCGTGGATACATGGATACATACACCAAAGGCGGAGACTTAAGAGTTGGAATACCCGCATAACACATGGTGGAATGGTACGCCCTTCGTAGTGGGGGTGTGTACTGTGTGATGATACACTGGGTGTACCGTCACACAGGAGAGAGAGAGAGAGAGAGAGAGGGAGGGAGGGAGGGGGGGGGAACAAGATAAGACATAAAATAGTCAGGACTGATAGAGGAGAAAAACGAATGGTTCAAGTCCAATAGATGAATGGAAGCTTGAGACGGGTCACAGAGATGCTAGAAAGTTTTCCTTTTAAAATAAGTGTGAAAAATGGAATGAATTAAAGGAGCAGGTTGCAGAAGCCAACTCCATTCATACCATTAAAAGTAGATATGACACAGAAAAAAATGTTTAGAAGTGCATTAGCATTAGGGCCACCGGCGGCCGGAGAGGCGGGGTCCAAGAGCTACATCTGGAGTGTGCCAGTACAAACACGTGAGTAGAGAGGTGAGTGAACACAGACACACACACACACACATACTCCACTTCCCCCCAGCATATTTAACGGAGAATAAACACACAAGTTACAGCCTTCACCAGAAAAGAAACACAATGGGAGCAAAACAGGAAACTAAACTAACTTAAAGTATTATGTTGCCTGAGGGAGATGGGGTGAGGAGGGGGGGAGTGATGGGTAAGGGGGAGCTGGACTAGTTTGTTGAGGTCTGAACCCCCTGTTGACCAGACCACACACTAGAAAGTGAAGGGACGACGACGTTTCGGTCCGTCCTGGACCATTCTCAAGTCGATTGTGGCCGCCTCTGTACCCTACCTCTGTAACCCTACCCACTTCCGCCCACGGCACGGGAATGGGGTGCATAATAAATCAAATGATTCCCCCTCTCCAGTCTTAAAACATCTCCCTCGAGTCAGACTTACCGCCCACACGCCCTCTGCCGCCCTCCTGCCGCCCACACGCCCTCCTGCCGCCCACACGCCCTGCTGTGGGCGGCAGGGCGGCACAGACAGTCCGCCAGCGGGCGTCTGTGGACGTGAAGGTCGCCGACTTCTCCACCTTCAGCAGGTCGTCAGTCGCCAGCGGCCTGACACTTCTTTCCAGGTGAGGGCGAGAGGAGTGGGGAGAGAGAGGGGAGGGTGGAGAGGGAGCAGGGAGGGGGTGGGGAGAGAGGGAGGGAGCAGGGAGAGGGGAGGTAACACACAAAGCGGGGGAGGGAGCAAAGGAGCAGGCCACTGAGCAAATATTTGTGAGTGAGAAAGAGAGACGTTTCAGAGGCTGGTGAGAGAGAGGGAGAAGGTTGATGGTGAGGGGTGAGAGAAAGGGAGGGAGTGAGGGAGAGTTAAGACTAAGAAGGGTAGGGAACACCAAGACAGCATCACTAGACGTCTTAGTGTAACTACTCTCCGGTAACAACCCAACCAGGGACAGTTATTACTGTACTTGAGTGTAACCATCATCAAACCATGAGTGTAAGTGATGGGGGGGGGGGGCCCATCACTTGCTCCACCTGTGTAGTGTACTTTCACCATCAATATTTCATGGCTCGTTATCTGAAGCTTCAACAACATCTCATGCACGATGCCAGTCATAATAGCCTGGGGGAATAATATTTAATTCACTTGCAATGAAGCGTTGAATGCGAGACCGGTGTCTTAGTAGGCCAACCGTCACATATTGTTTTACAGGTCCGAGTTCAATCTCCCATAACCAACAGGAATTAAATGAAATAGATTCTCAGTGCATGCGGCTTAGTGGTTTGGTACCGCCAGAGCGCTCGTGTGCTCAACTACGTCGTCACCGTAACGACCCTCCAAGCTATTGTCACCTTAACGACTCTCCAAGCTATTGTCACGTTTCCTGCCTCGGTCCAACCCCCCCCCCCCCTACCCCTCTTCCACACAGGTTCCCTTTAGTTCCCTTCAGCTAAAACTTTAGCTGAAGGGAAGTTTTAGCTTTCCCTTCAGCTAAAACTTCTAAAAGGAATGAGTCCTTCAGCCCTGTCCCCTCCGATTTGATACCTGCTGGGTGGTATATGGTTTAAAAAATCCATTGAATTTTTGTCATTAGATTTGTAAAATCTTGAATTTAGGCCTCTACGGCCTAAATCACTTTCTTCCTTTCCTGTGTAGTGAGGACAAGTCACTATCGCTCCATACGAGGCAGCTTTCACATCCACACAAACTCAATCATATATATATGTCTGGCCTACGCTTGAAACAAGCTAGTGATCCTTAGATTATCCTGTCATTTGTTCCTTATCCCGGCCACCCTGTTGTACCATGTGTGGCTCTGTGGTGCCACACATGGTACAACATGTGTAGACCCCTAACATGTGTGGTGCCACACATGGTACAACATGTGTAGACCCCTAACATGTGTGGTGCCACACATGGTACAACATGTGTAGACCCCTAACATGTGTGGTGCCACACATGGTACAACATGTGTAGACCCCCTAACATGTGTGGTGCCACACATGGTACAACATGTGTAGACCCCTAACATGTGTGGTGCCACACATGGTACAACATGTGTGGTGCCACACATGGTACAACATGTGTGGTGCCACACATGGTACAACATGTGTGGTGCCACACATGGTACAACATGTGTGGTGCCACACATGGTACAACATGTGTGGTGCCACACATGGTACAACATGTGTGGTGCCACACATGGTACAACATGTGTAGTGCCACACATGTTAGGGGGTCTCCTGCGCACCCGTCAATCAGAGGGGAGATTATGGAGGCGCAGGGGAGAGTCAGGATGGATGCCCAGGTGTGTGAGGCCCTGACATGATAAAATATTGTATAGGAAGCTGTGACCAAGAGGAATGGAGGAGAGTATGATGGGGAATGATGTGAGGAGACGAGAGAGATGATGAGGAATGATGAGCCACGGTGATAAACGAGTGGCTAAACGACACACAATGTCCTGAGGCGAGACCGAAGAGCCAGAGCTCAACCCCCGCAACACAACTAGGTTAGTACACACACACAGAACGGGAGAGGCGGGACCAAAGAGCCAGAGCTCAACCCCCGCAAGCACAACTAGGTTAGTACACACACAGAACGGGAGAGGCGGGACCAAAGAGCCAGAGCTCAACCCCCGCAAGCACAACTAGGTTAGTACACACACACAGAACGGGAGAGGCGGGACCAAAGAGCCAGAGCTCAACCCCCGCAAGCACAACTAGGTAAGTACACACTAATCTGGAGGTAGTAAGATGTATTGATTTATTAATAATTTTCAGCTCTTTAATATTCTCTTAAGTCTGAAGGTATCGGCACGCGTCTCTTATTACATAACAGTTTGTGCGAGGCTCCAGCTCCTGGGCTCCGATTCTGTGCGTTTCAGCTCTGGCTGTATAAACTTTACCTCTGAGCCTTCAGTATGTTTATCTCTAACATGTGTCCCTTCGTCCTCACCTTGATGTGCTTCTTGGGTCGAGCGTTAGCTCTTAAGTCCTGCCTGATGTGCTTCTTGGGTCCAGCGTTAGCTCTTAAGTCCTGCCTGATGTGCTTCTTGGGTCCAGCGTAGCTCTTAAGTCCTGCCTTCCGACAATCAGTAGTTAAGTAATTCTCGCTTGTTTTTTCTGATTGTATATGAAACTGTTTATGGAATTGGCATTGTTGGCTTCCTTATACAGTCAGTTACAGGTGTTTGTGACTGTTCAGCTGAAGTGGTTCCTTCTGGGGGTGTCTGTGACTGACCCGTGTGATGATTGATTGATGAAGATTAAGCCACCCTAGAGGTGGCACAGGCATGAATAGCCCGTAAGTGGTACAATTTTGGTTCAGTAAATGTATACAGTATTCTGAGGTTGCATTTAATAGTCATGCTGCTTTCGCGGGGGAGGATACTGCTTGACAGTCTTTATGAGGGTCTCCAGCTGCTGGACACCTTTTTTGACCAGGAGAGTGGCTGTGTTGATGGCTTCAGGGTGGCCACTGCAAGATTCAGGGACTCTTAAAGCTCTTCTAAGGTCATTGGTTGCTTCACATTCCAGGAGATAGTGAAGTAATGACTTTTCTGTGACAGTTTGGCAGAAGATGCACTCTCTCTGTCGGGGTTCACCAATCTCCCAGTTGCATCTGTAACCTAGACGTAGTCTATATAACCTAACTGCTATTTCCCTGTAGATTCCTTTTGGGATATTTAACCTTTCTAATTTGGTTGCCTGAAGATACCATGTTGCAGAGGGCGAACCTTCAGCTATTCTCTGGTGTAGGTCGGCTTTGTTGAGGTGTGAGAGTTTTTTTTGTGAGTTTTTTATGTTCTCTAGGCTGGGTTGAATTGTTTTATGTATCACTGGATGACGAGTTGCCAATTTAGCAATTTCATCAGCTTTCTCATTTAATGGGATTCCAATATGGGATGGGATCCAGTTTAAAGTTATGTTGAGTCCTTTGCCTTTAGCGACTGCTCCTTGATACAAAATGGTGGTAATTATTTCCACATTATCTTTCCACTGTTTTTGTCCTAGTATTTGAAGTGCAGCTTTTGAGTCTGTGTGTATGATTGCATTTTGGGTGTTTTGTGCAATCACATATGCGAATGCCTGTTGTATGGCAAACAGCTCAGTTTGGGTTGATGATACTAGTCCTCCCAGTCTCCAATATGCCTGTACGCTGGTCGTGCAAAGAGCAGCGCCAGCACTCTCATATTCTGTGTCCACTGATCCGTCTGTGAAGATGTGTGTGGCTCCTGCTACTGCTATGCTGCTCATTTGCTTCTCTATTATGCGCCTTAGGATTGTCGGATCATAGGCAGCTTTTTTCATTGGAAGACCTTCTAATACTATTTTGAAGGAAGGCTCCTCCCACAGTGGGGGAAAAAGTGTAATTTGGGTGTGGTTCATCACCCTCTCTATCAAGAATCATGCTTTTTAATTGCAGTCTGTTTAGGACATTTCCTGCTCTGGCAGCCCAAGAGTTTCCATTGTTTCGGCCAAGTCCAACCACCAAGGCCTGTCGTACTGGGACTGAGTCACTTCCATTGTTTCGGCCAAGTCCAACCACCAAGGCCTGCCGTACTGGGACTGAGTCACGGGAAATAATGATGTTACTGATAACTGAAGCTGTTGGTGTCTTGAGTGTTGTAACTCTCTTATTATATTCTTGTGGTGACGTGAGCCTTGATGTGAGGTCATCTTCGGCGGCCCTCACACCCTTATCTCCGGCTCTGGTGACGTGAGCCTTGATGTGAGGTCATCTTCGCCGGCCCTCACACCCTTATCTCCGGCTCTGGGTCACCTCGTCCAGGATGCTGCGCTCACTCAAGCTGCTGTACCGCGACCATGCTCCTGAGTTAGTTGTAACAGTCAATGTGAAGACTCCCAGTGTGTGTGGTCACAGTGTGTGTGTGGTCTCTGTGTATGTGTCCCAGTGTGTGGTCCCAGTGTGTGTGTGGTCTCTGTGTATGTGTCCCAGTGTGTGGTCCTTGTGTGTGGTCCTTGTGTGTCAAGAAAAATGTGGCTGTAACCTTCGAGGAACTTCTAATTAATTATCACCAGTCGGACATAGTATCTCCTTATCAGTTTCAAATTGTTAGGAACGCCTTTCTTTATTTAACATAAAGAATCTAACATCAAACGTTAGTTGTCAGCGACGTACCGTGTCTAAGGTCAGGGAGATCAACGGTGTAGTCCCAACACTTCGGTGACAGGGAGCTGTCAACGACGCACCCAATGAGAGTATTCAGTCCACTCCGATTGGTTTTACCCACACTTGTAGACCTATTATAGAAAGACATAACTGCCGTACTGTTGGTCCCTCACACTTCCCATTACTCTGTGCTCTGCTATCCAAGATGAAGATTAAGCCACCCAAAAGGTGGCACGGGCATGAATAGCCCGTAAGTGGTGGCCTTTTTGAGCCATCACCAGTATCAAGAGCTGATACTGGAGATCTGTGGAGGTGCGACTGCACCCTGCATGACGGGAGATGTCTCCCTTGTGAATGTGTTAAGATGAAGATGAAGCCACCCAAAAGGTGGCACAGGCATGAATAGCCCGTAAGTGGTGGCCCTTTTGAGCCATCACCAGTATCAATAGATGATACTGGAGATCTGTGGAGGTGCGACTGCACCCTGCATGACGGGAGATGTCTCCCGGACTAAATGGTGACCAGATGGTGCCTTCCTAGCACCCTATACATCCCCTTTATCCCTCCTCACCATCTCTCCATCACCCTCCCCAGTCCTCCCACAATCCCCATCACTGTCCTCCCCCCTCATCTTCCCTATCAGTTACTCAACACTGTAGACGCCATGGGTTACCGCCAGTAATAACACTAAGTCACCTTGAGCGCCGTTGTGGATAGCCACCCCTGAAGCCCCTTTATGGGCGGGCGAACGAGCAGATTAAGGCGTTATATATGCATGTAATGAAGACCAGAAGCTCAACTCTGGGCAAATATGGCGCTAATGTCCAAGCTAAATTGTGTGTGTTTCACGACCTAATACCTTACCACGCTGGTAAATTTACTCGTCTAGTTAATTATTTGAGGGTTTGTGGGTTAATTGCTGTGAACGATGGGGTTGAGAGGTGATTCGTGATTTGCTGCATCGTTTGTGAAGGATGTAATCTGTGTGTATGTATTGTTGCGGGTGACGGTCACTGTCAGGGGTTCTAAGGGGAGGATTGGTCGGGGGAGTGGTGACCAGTCACTCTTTCTTATGGTCTTCCAAACTATATAGTTCTTGTTTGGGTTGAGTTTGTTCTCAGTAGTTGGGCTCTAGTTCTTTGTTTTGTCATCATATCCCATGTCCTTGTGTCCCAGCTCCTTGTCCTCATATCCCAGTTCCTTGTCCTCATATCCCAGTTCCTTGTCCTCATATCCAAGCTCCTTGTTCTTATAATTTTTTAATTTAATATTAATTTTATTTGTTATGCACCCCATACCCATCCCGTGGGTGATGGCGGAAAGGGTTACAGAGGCACATTGTTCGTTTAGCTAAGCAACTGTGACTTGTGAAGCTAGTTACACAATTGTTAATATTACACATGTGTATATATATAATATTATGGCATTCGGGGATCATCAAGAGGAGCCTCACCACAGCTGGATGTCCAGCTGAGAGAGAGCCCCATTACTTAACGCCCCGTAACTCTGATGCTGTTATTGGTCGCCCGGATGGTATCACAGTGAACCCCTGGAAGAATGGCAAGCAGTTGGTATGGGACTACACGTGCGTATCAACCCTGGTTAACACCTACATTGACTTCAGTGTTGCACATCCGGGTGGCGCTGCCACTCACAGGGAATCAGCCAAGTCCCATAAGTACAGTGACCTGGATCACCACTACTAATTATTCCCCATTGCTTCTGAGACACTCGGCGCCTGGGGTAAGAGTGCCACCAGTTTCTTGAAGAAACTGGGTTCTAGGTTAATTGAAACAACTAGAGACCCTAAAGCTACTAGCTTCCTTTTCCAGCGCCTCAGCGTGGCGATACAGAGGGGAAATGCACACAGCATTCAGGGTTCCTGCCCGCCATCTGAGGAGCTGGAGGAACTCGACAACTTATCATAATCATCTTTGTACCTCATATGTAACATCTTTTTTTAAACAAACTGAATTTTTCAGGGGAAAGCGCCAAATCATTACGACTATATAGCACTGGGAAGAGATCAGGATTTGGGATGGGACGGAAGGAAGGAATGGTGCCCAACCACTTGGACGGTCGGGGGAGAAGGGGGTAGTATTGAGGCTGGGGGCTGGAGGGCTCTCCCCGGGGTATTGGTGGTTGGTCTCACTTGGGCTCCTGTCGCTTCCTTCTCTCCTTCCTTCTCTTCTCTGCTTTTCTTTCTCTTCCTCATCTTCTCTGTCTCTCCTCTACTCGTGCGTGTAACTCTGACGGAATCGATCTTGGGTCCAAGGAATGCAAGGGCTGCTCCTGGAGCCCAACCACCGCTGTTTCTGTTGTCACCACCACCACCACTATTACCACTATTACCACAACCACCACCACTACCACCATTACCACAACCACCACACTCTACACCACCACCACCAGAAACATCACACTACACCACCACCAGAAACACCACACTTCACCATTACCAGAAACACCACACTACACCACAAACACCACCACTACACCACATCACCACACTACGGCACCACCACCACCACACTACACTTCACCACACACCACACTACACTACACCACATCACCACACAACGCCACCACCACACTATACTTCACCACAAACACCACACTACACCACCACACTACACTTCACCACAAACACCACACTACACCACCACACTACACTTCACCACACTACGCCACATCACCACACTACGCCACCACCACACTACACCACTACACTTCACCACACTACGCCACCACCACACTACACTTCACCACAAACACCACCACTACACCACATCACCACACTACACTTCACCACACACCACACTACACTACACCCCATCACCACACAACGCCACCACCACACTACATTTCACCACACTACACTTGACCACAAACACCACACTACACCACCACACTACACATTACACCTCCGGGTTGTGTGTTGACAAGTGTGCCATTTACCCAAGCCCTCCTTAACAGCTCAGGCATAAGGAAATGACAAAGAAAACTGCAGCACATATTTAACAAGGCCATTGTGTGTCTCCACTCACAAACACAAGGCCATTGTGTGTCTCCACTCACAAACACAAGGCCATTGTGTGTCTCCACTCACAAACACAAGGCCATTGTGTGTCTCCACTCACAAACACAAGGCCATTGTGTGTCTCCACTCACAAACACAAGGCCATTGTGTGTCTCCACTCACAAACACAAGGCCATTGTGTGTCTCCACTCACAAACACAAGGCCATTGTGTGTCTCCACTCACAAACACAAGGCCATTGTGTGTCTCCACTCACAAACACAAGGCCATTGTGTGTCTCCACTCACAAACACAAGGCCATTGTGTGTCTCCACTCACAAACACAAGGCCATTGTGTGTCTCCACTCACAAACACAAGGCCATTGTGTGTCTCCACTCACAAACACAAGGCCATTGTGTGTCTCCACTCACAAACACAAGGCCATTGTGTGTCTCCACTCACAAACAAAAACACCAAACAAATAAAACATAAAAAATTATCTCCCCAGCTCACTGGTTTACTAATTAGTTAGCTGGCTATAGCCTTATAGGTAAGAACACACAATGATCACCGAATATTACACAGGTAAAGTTCACTAGGTATTCTTTAGAAGATATATATAGTTACTTCACTAAGAGCTTGACACACACACATCCTGTTTAATTCACGAATTAAACAGGGTGTGTGTGTCAAGATTGATGAAGATTAAGTCACCCAAGAGGCGGCACGGGCATGAATAGCCCGTAAATATATTATATTACAAGATTGATTGATGAAGATTAAGTCACCCAAGAGGTGGCACGGGCATGAATAGCCCGTAAGTGGTGGCCCTTTTGAGCCATTACCAGTATCAAGAGCTGATACTGGAGATCTGTGGAGGTGCGAATGCACCCTGCGTGACGGGAGATGTCTCCCTTGTGAATGTGTTAAGATGAAGATTAAGCCACCCAAGAGGTGGCACGGGCATGAATAGCCCGTAAGTGGTACATATTACAAGTGAGTGGTGGTGGATATATAGGCAGGAGTGAGGCGAGTTGAAAAGTATATTTGTTCAAAATATTTGGGGAAACTGCAGAAGGCCTAATGACCCATACATGTAAGTTCCAGGAATACTAATGAGATAATAATGAGGCATTAATGAGATACAAATGAGCTGAGATAATAAGATACTATTAAGACAACTATGTATTAATGATCTTACTCAAATAGTTTTTTAATTGATCAATACAAAATGGATCCAAATTATACAAACCATTGCTAATGTTCAAATTGCATGATTTTGTAATATGTATTAAAGCAGATTCAATAATGTTTCTATTGAAAATACTTCTACAATTCGTTATGGAAGAAAACCTCTTCCAATCAAACTGGTGAGAATTGTCTGATAAATGAACAAGCAAAGCATTGGACAATTAGCCGTGTCTTACAGAATATGTTGTGAAATTAAAAATTTCAAATTTTTGTATGTTTGACCCACATAGAACCTATTACAGTCTTTACAAAGTATTCTGTAAATGACACAATTGTAAATGACAACTTGCTAGTAGTAAACGACCCCATATTTAAAAACATCATTCTAAGGGGGTTAATTGTTACACAATTGTTAATATTACACACACACACACACACACACACACACACACACACACACACACACACACACACACACACACACCGAGCAGCTCCAACTAAAGCGCATGATTTAAACTAAAGCAATTTGATTTTAATACAGCTTCAACACAACGTGCGATCGCTCCCCTCAGAGCGGTGATGGCTCTCCATGTAGGTCATTTTCCATTAACGACGCCCCCATGTCTGCAACAGGCAGCGTGTCTTTCAAACTACACACCATCTGTGTTGCAGCAGGTTTACACCTTGCTGTTTCAGCCCAATCCACATCAGCAGGAAGCCTTACCCACTTCCGGGAGCCCCAGCAGAGACCATTGTATATCCCAATCCCCCGCAGATCTGCCAATCCTGCTGGCATGATTGGCAGAAGTGAAAGGGATTACTGTATATCTCTGAGAGACCGAAGTGTTGGGACTACACCGTTGATCTCTGTGTTGTAAGGTACTCTTGCACGGTACACATTGCATGGTACACTGTTGCACGGGCACACATTGCATGGTGCACTGTTGCACGGGTACACATTGCATGGTGCACTGTTGCACGGGTACACATTGCATGGTGCACTGTTGCACGGGCACACATTGCATGGTACACTGTTGCACGGGCACACATTGCATGGTGCACTGTTGCACAGGTACACATTGCATGGTGCACTGTTGCACGGGTACACATTGCATGGTGCACTGTTGCACGGGTACACATTGCATGGTGCACTGTTGCACGGGTACACATTGCATGGTGCACTGTTGCACGGGTACACATTGCACGGTACACTGTTGCACGGGCACACATTGCATGGTGCACTGTTGCACGGGTACACATTGCACGGTGCACTGTTGCACGGGCACACATTGCATGGTGCACTGTTGCACGGGCACACATTGCATGGTACACTGTTGCACGGGCACACATTGCATGGTGCACTGTTGCACGGGTACACATTGCACGGTACACTGTTGCACGGGCACACATTGCATGGTGCACTGTTGCACGGGTACACATTGCACGGTGCACTGTTGCACGGGCACACATTGCATGGTGCACTGTTGCACGGGCACACATTGCATGGTACACTGTTGCACGGGCACACATTGCATGGTGCACTGTTGCACGGGTACACATTGCACGGTGCACTGTTGCACGGGCACACATTGCATGGTGCACTGTTGCACGGGCACACATTGCATGGTGCACTGTTGCACGGGCACACATTGCATGGTGCACTGTTGCACGGGCACACATTGCATGGTGCACTGTTGCACGGGCACACATTGCATGGTGCACTGTTGCACGGGCACACATTGCATGGTGCACTGTTGCACGGGCACACATTGCATGGTGCACTGTTGCACGGGCACACATTGCATGGTGCACTGTTGCACGGGCACACATTGCACGGTGCACTGTTGCACGGGTACACATTGCATGGTGCACTGTTGCACGGGTACACATTGCATGGTGCACTGTTGCACGGGCACACATTGCATGGTGCACTGTTGCACGGGCACACATTGCATGGTGCACTGTTGCACGGGCACACATTGCATGGTGCACTGTTGCACGGGCACACATTGCATGGTGCACTGTTGCACGGGCACACATTGCATGGTGCACTGTTGCACGGGCACACATTGCATGGTGCACTGTTGCACGGGCACACATTGCATGGTGCACTGTTGCACGGGTACACATTGCATGGTGCACTGTTGCACGGGCACACATTGCATGGTGCACTGTTGCACGGGTACACATTGCACGGTGCACTGTTGCACGGGCACACATTGCATGGTGCACTGTTGCACGGGCACACATTGCATGGTGCACTGTTGCACGGGCACACATTGCATGGTGCACTGTTGCACGGGTACACATTGCACGGTGCACTGTTGCACGGGTACACATTGCATGGTGCACTGTTGCACGGGCACACATTGCATGGTGCACTGTTGCACGGGTACACATTGCATGGTGCACTGTTGCACGGGCACACATTGCATGGTGCACTGTTGCACGGGTACACATTGCACGGTGCACTGTTGCACGGGTA
Organism: Procambarus clarkii; assembly: GCF_040958095.1. NCBI lineage: Eukaryota > Metazoa > Arthropoda > Malacostraca > Decapoda > Cambaridae > Procambarus > Procambarus clarkii. The sequence goes on along the minus strand of NC_091241.1, from coordinate 6,135,602 downwards.
CACATTGCATGGTGCACTGTTGCACGGGCACACATTGCATGGTGCACTGTTGCACGGGCACACATTGCATGGTGCACTGTTGCACGGGTACACATTGCACGGTGCACTGTTGCACGGGTACACATTGCATGGTGCACTGTTGCACGGGCACACATTGCACGGTGCACTGTTGCACGGGTACACATTGCACGGTGCACTGTTGCACGGGTACACATTGCATGGTGCACTGTTGCACGGGCACACTTTTGACTTCTGTGCTGAGAGCTTAAATTTTCCTTCCAGGGGTAATGTGTGTGAAGGGAATGTATGTAATGAGCTTGTTAATGTAAAGGGTAGTTAGTGCCAGAGCCAGCGCCACGCTGCCCACTCCAACTGAACACCATCGTGAACTTTCACAGTCTTTATCAAAAATTATACATTTGTTCAGTGGTCAGGTATCAAAGAGGTCTATCACTACACACACACACGCACGCACACACACATGCACACACACACGCGCGCACACACACACACACACACACACACACACACACACACACACACACACACACACACACACACACACACACACACACGCGTAGGGGTCTGGTAGCTGAGCGGACAGCGCGCAGGACTCGTAATTCTGTAGCCCGGGTTCGATTCCCGGACCAGGTAGAAACAAACGGGCAAAGTTTCTTTTTCCTTGATGCTCCTGTTACCTAGCAGTATATAGGTACCTGGGAGTTAGACAGCTGTTACGGTGCTGCTTTCTCGGTGTGTGTGTGTGTCTGTGTGTGTCTGTGTGTGAAAAAAACGTTAGTTACGGTTGATTGATTGAAAGTTGAGAAGCGGGCCGAAAGAGCAGAGCTCAACCCCCACAAGAACAGCTAGGTGAATACAACAGTCTACTACTACTTTGTCTACTACTACTAGAGTAGTAGACAAATAGAATGCATTAGGCAGTGATGTGGTGGAGACTGACTCCATGCACAGCTTCAAGTGTAGATATGATAGAGCCCAGTAGGCTCAGGAACCTGTACACCAGTTGATTGACGGTTGAGAGGCGGGACCAAAGAGCCAGAACTCAACCCCCGCAAGCACAATCAGGTGAATACACACACACATCCATACAACCATACAGAACCGTACATGTGAGGTGGAAAAGCAACATCTTTACTACTAAAACTTCACGAACATAGGAGTAAAAAGAAACTATTGACCCATACGAGGCAGCGCGGCCTCATATAGGCCTATAGGCCTTCTGCAATAACACAAATTATATTGCTACAATCTACAATCAATTGCTATTGTTACAATCATTCAAACCAAGAGGCAATAGTGTAGTTAACCTGTAGAAAATATTAGAGTGCTCGAGAACAGGTTTTTAATAATTAAAAGAGGGATAATATTCCCCAGCGGAGCCATTATCGACGCATTTCTAATTTTTAATATACAATTAATGGAGCGCAGCGAATGACTGAGGAGTGCTGGGGACAGCTTGTTTCAGGCGCGGGCCAATTACCCTAAATTGGCCTCTCGGGCGCCACTCCTTGTAATCTGGCTAAAAGTTCCCAGATATTGCCTTCGTTAGACAAATTCCCACGGCTTAATGGGGACCAGTTTCAGCCTTGGTGGTGGTGGTGGTAGTGGTGGTAGTGGTGGTAGTAGTGGTGTCCGAGGCTGGTGGTGGTGGTGTGGTGGTGGTAGTGGGGGTGGTGGTGTCCGAGGCTGGTGGTGATGGTGTGGTGGTGGTGGTGTCCGTGGCTAGTGGTGGTAGTGGTGTCCGAGGCTGGTGGTGGTGATGGTGGTGGTGTCGGAAGCTGGTGATGGTGGTAGTGGTGGTGGTGTCGGAAGCTAGTGGTGATGGGGGAGGCTGGTGGTGGTAGTGGTACCAGAAGATGCTGGTGGTGGTTCCCCACGCTGGTACTGACCTACAGTGACTACGAGGGAGAGGTCAACAGCTCTTTAAGCCCCTCCTACTACCCTTGTAACTGTTGCATTACATCATAACTATTTTGTCGTTCACATTCTTTGTGAAATCTGGTGTGGATGGAGGTGGCTTCCACAACTTCTTCCCTCAGAACATTCCACTTGTTGACCACCCGTACAGGGTACCAGTATTTCCTCTCATTCCTTCGGCTCATTTGTTTCCCGCTTCCACCTGTGTCCTCTTGTCTTACCTTCTCTCAGTTTGAAGAGGCTATTCTTGTTCACCTTATCTATTCCCCTCAGCATCTTGTATGTTGTGATCATATTCCTTCTGTCTCGTCTATCCTCTTGGGTGGTGAGGTTTGGTTCTACTAGCCTGTCTTCGTAGCTTAACCCTCTTAGCTCTGGCACCAGTCTTGTTGCAAACCTCTGTACTTTTTCAGTTTAGGTTTTATGCTTCACAAGGTACGGATTCCATGCCGGTGCTGCGTATTCCAGTACTGGTCTAATAAATGTTGTATAGTTTGCCTTGAAGGCGTCCTATCTTGAGGTTATCTTGAGGTTATCTTGAGATGATTTCGGGGCTTTTTAGTGTCCCCGCGGCCCGGTCCTCGACCAGGCCTCCACCCCCAGGAAGCAGCCCGTGACAGCTGACTAACACCCAGGTACCTATTTTGCTGCTAGGTAACAGGGGCATAGGGTGAAAGAAACTCTGTCCAATGTTTCTCGCTGGCGCCCGGGATCGAACCCAGGACCACAGGATCACAAGTTTTTACTCAAGATCACAGGATCCTGATTTAGCTTTTAAAATAATGTTCTTATGTCCGAGCCTTGTGGGATAACATTATTATATTCCTCCAGCTTGAAAACTCCTCTGTGACTGTGACTCTTTGTTTTCTGTCCTTCAGGTACTCCCTTATCTACTTCAGCGTTCACCCAGTTATCTCAGCGGCTAGATTAGGGAGCCGCCATTGTTGTTGTTCAAGTTTAAGATTCGCTACCTGGAACAAAACGTTCCAAGCAGCACGGACTATGGTCAGCCCGTAGTGGTCTTGTAAAAGAGCCGCCATTGACTTTGTCACACTAATTTATCCAGGTGTTTTCTTATCTCTTGTGCCGTAACTACAATGTCATCCATTGTTTCTTCATACCTTTCATCTTGCAACCTTGGATGGAACCATGTTGGTTCTACTGTGAAGATCACCTGAAAATCTTTTATTGGGTTCCTCACATACCTCATTATCATTTTCTGTGAGAATTCCCCCTTGTCTCCGCGATCTGAGTACTAGGTCTCGTACTGTCGTTTTTCTCCTTAAAATCTAGAAGATACGGGCTCACCATAGCCCGTGCTGCCTGGAACTTATTGTTCCAGGTAGCGAATCTTGAACAACTCCTTCTCCTTAAAAGGCTACATAGCGTTACCTTGCGTTGATTTCGGGGGGTCAAGGTCCCCACGGCCCGGTCTCTGACCAAGCCTCCTGGGGATGGAAGACACAGATATATGTTTGTCTTGCTTTCTTCCTCCCTTTCATTCTGTCATTTAAATTTACGTATACAGTATAGTAGAGGGAGGTGGGGGGGGGGGGGAGGGGAGCCACTGATGAACGTTTCAATGAAACTTCAGAACAAGATGGCGCCAGAAGAGTAGGCGCCGCCCCTGTTCAAAAAAAAGAGGAGCAGTCTTTGCGTGCTCTCCATGGAGTGGGCACTGGAAGCCGCTGAGCGTTCAGGGATACGAAGTTTTCGGATACTGCGCGAGCGACAGATTCGAATGCAGGTCCAGTCCCAAGACTATAGCGGCCTCGACTCACTCCACTGTGGCTGCCGGCTCCCTAAGCTATAGAAACACCTTGGGCTGTTTCTTAGCTTTTGCAGCCATTTTCAAAATTGCCTCTCAGCTTCTCCCCTAACTCTGAGGTATTCGTCTCTGGCTCTCTTTAGTGCCCCTCTATTGTCCTCTATTCCTAGTGCTCTCTACATTTTCCGATATTTTTTTTTTGTATTTTCTTAAACTTTCCTGCAAAGATTTACTGTACTTTCCAGCCCGAGTTCTGTTTTGGTAGTACTAAGAGTAACGATGAGTACCATAGTATATATACCGACATACAATGAATTTAGAAAGTAGAAATCGGCACTATTGAGTTGGACAAAGCGGAAAACTATTTTCTACTTTTGTTGCAAAGTCAAACTAAACTAACCTAACCTTCCTAGGACTAATACAGGATATCCGATACCTTATATAGTACATATGTGTGCTATACTAGGTCTAGGAATATTTGAGTTGGTTTTTTAGTTAAATTTTTGTACGAGTCTTTAAAGTGAATAGTACAATGTTCTACTATCTAATTTCTTAGACCTGCAATCTTTGTACTATGTTGCACATAGTCGCAAAAGCTACTATCTAAGCAGGAGAATGGGTTGGTACTTTATTACTTCTTGAGAGGTGCGAACTGCTCTGTTGCATCATCACTAGAACGAATTCATCATCTCGTTTGCTCTCTACTCCTCCATTTATTTTTCTATTGTATTTCGTGCAGGAAGTGCCTCATCTTATTGTAGTCCCCAGATCTACAATCACACTTTTTCTTTAGCAGGTTCCTTTGTCTCACCAATTTCCTTCAGCTCCATTATGTATTCAAGCATGCAATTGCAGAAATCGCCAGCTACTTGAGGCATCGCGTACTCTATTTTTTTCAACATCTTCATTTTGAGAAAGCACCAAGTCTAGTGTTGCTGGCAGCTCGTCTCCTCACACTCGTGTCGGCTCTGAGGTATATGTTGCTTTAAGAAGTGTTGTCGACTCCACACCACACACTTGGTCCGGGAGACATCTCCCGTAACGCAGGGTGCAGTTGCACCTCCACAGATCTCCAGTATCAGCTCTTGATACTGGTGATGGCTCGAAAGGGCCACCACTTACGAGCTATTCATGCCCGTGCCACCTTTTGGGTGGCTTAATCTTCATCATCATCATCATCGTTGTCGACTGTGTCTACCAGTTTTACTCTCCATGTCTCGTCACCTCCCCGTGGGGGATCCTTATCTACCCCCAGTCTATTTCTCTGTGGTGGAAGTCTCTCAGTATTAGAGGATTTAGGCTCTTGTTCCCCTTGCTACTGCGGCTGCTTGTTCCATCACATTTATTTCTCACTGCGATTCTTGCATTCTTCCCGAGGCTATCTATTGTTTGTTGGGGGGATTATATATCAGTGCTGCTATCTTTACACCACACCATCTGGTCACCATTTGGTCCGGGAGACATCTCCCGTCACGCAGGGTGCAGTCGCACCTCCACAGATCTCCAGTATCAGCTCTTGATACTGGTAATGACTCAAAAGGGCCACCACTTACGGGCTATTCATGCCCGTGCCACCTTTTGGCTGGCTTAATCTTCATCAATCAATCAATCTCTACACCACCCACTGTTGATATTACTAGTCTGTACTGAGAGGGAGGTGACTTGGTAGTCACCTCCCTCTGCTAGTTTTAGTTCTTCAGAGCTCCGGTGTAGCTGTAGCAGTATGGCTACTCCGATTGATTGATTGATGAAGATTAAGCCACCCAAGAGGTGGCACGGGCATGAATAGCCCGTACGTGGTGGCCCTTTTGAGCCATTACCAGTATCAAGAGCTGATACTGGAGATCTGTGGAGGTGCGACTGCACCCTGCGTGACGGGAGATGTCTCCCGGACCAAGTGGTGACCAGATGGTGATGGCTACTCCACCTTACCCTGTGTTGGTGGTAGCGGTATAGGTGGTGGTAGTGCTGGTGAGTGTGGTGGTAATACTGGTGTATTACAGTGGTGGTGGCAGCAGTGTGGTGTGGGAGGGTGGCGGGTGCGAATAACCAAATAATTTCATCTATATTAAAATAATGAAATAGCCAAGAATAACAGTTAATAATTCACAATGGCAGCCAGTGTGTCATTGAGAGTATTGTGTGAGGAGTGCTGAGGGCTCAAGTCAACACTGTAGCATGAACGTGGGTGAATACATTCCCTCGTATGGTGTTCACAATGTGGAAAAAAAACGTTGGAAAGAATCCTTGTGTAGAATGCTGTGTGTGCAGAGTTTGAGAGAAGGGAGAGGGAGGGAGAGAGAGAGAGGTATGGAGGGGAAGGTATAGTATGAGGGAGAAAGAGAGAGACGAGGAGACAACTCCACCGGAGAGAATGACGTAAGGATGAGGAATCCTTACTTCAAGGAAAGAAGAAGCAAGGAGATGGGGATGATTACTGTGGGAGGAGTGTGTGTGTGTGTGTGGAAGGCAGGGAGGAAGCTGCAAAGTGACCATCCTCTGAAGCGTTCACAACGTCACTAAAATGACGTACTAAATTGTCCGGGCTGAGCTGCTCCGTCTCAGCTGGGCCGGGCCGCCCTGGCAGTAGTGGGGAGTGGACTGTTCAAGGCCGTTTGGCTTTACTCAGCGGCCTCGATCGCAGTCAAATTTTCCGTGGAGATCAGACGCCTCGAGCAGTCATGGCTAACTTTAGTTACCTCGGTAACGTCCAGTTCTAGCCATGGCTAACTTTAGTTACCTCGGTAACGTCCAGTTCTAGCCATGGCTAACTTTAGTTACCTCGGTAACGTCCAGTTCTAGCCATGGCTAACTTTAGTTACCTCGGTAACGTCCAGTTCTAGCCATGGCTAACTTTAGTTACCTCGGTAACGTCCAGTTCTAGCCATGGCTAACTTTAGTTACCTCGGTAACGTCCAGTTCTAGCCATGGCTAACTTTAGTTACCTCGGTAACGTCCAGTTCTAGCCATGGCTAACTTTAGTTACCTCGGTAACGTCCAGTTCTAGCCATGGCTAACTTTAGTTACCTCGGTAACGTCCAGTTCTAGCCATGGCTAACTTTAGTTACCTCGGTAACGTCCAGTTCTAGCCATGGCTAACTTTAGTTACCTCGGTAACGTCCAGTTCTAGCCATGGCTAACTTTAGTTACCTCGGTAACGTCCAGTTCTAGCCATGGCTAACTTTAGTCGAGTGACGAGTGACTTTAGTCGTCAGCAAGTCTTTATCCTCCCTCAATAAGTCTATTTTCTATGGCTATTTTATCCCATATTTTGCATATTTTATCCCATATTTTGCTATTTTATCCCATATTTTGCTATTTTATCCCATATTTTGCTATTTTATCCCATATTTTGCTATTTTATACCATATTTTGCTATTTTATACCATATTTTGCTATTTTATCCCATATTTTGCTATTTTATCCCATATTTTGCTATTTTATCCCATATTTTGCTATTTTATCCCATATTGTGCTATTTTATCCCATATTTTGCTATTTTATCCCATATTTTGCTATTTTATCCCATATTTTGCTATTTTATCCCATATTTTGCATATTTTATCCCATATTTTGCATATTTTATCCCATATTTTGCTATTTTATCCCATATTTTGTATATTTTATCCCATATTTTGCTATTTTATCCCATATTTTGTATATTTTATCCCATATTTTGCTATTTTATCCCATATTTTGCATATTTTATCCCATATTTTTTATGTTTTATCCCATATTTTGCTATTTTATCCCATATTTTGCCATTTTATCCCATATTTTGTTATTTTATCCCATATTTTGCTATTTTATCCCATATTTTGCATATTTTATCCCATATTTTGCTATTTTATCCCATATTTTGCTATTTTATCCCATATTTTGCATATTTTTATCCCATATTTTGCTATTTTGTCCCATTTTTGCTATTTTATCCCATATTTTGCATATTTTATCCCATATTTTGCATATTTTATCCCATATTTTGCATATTTTATCCCATATTGTGCTATTTTATCCCATATTTTGCTATTTTATCCCATATTTTGCATATTTTATCCCATATTTTGCATATTTTATCCCATATTTTGCTATTTTATCCCATGTTTTGCTATTTTATCCCATATTTTGCATATTTTATCCCATATTTTGCTATTTTATCCCATGTTTTGCTATTTTATCCCATGTTTTGCTATTTTATCCCATATTTTGCTATTTTATCCCATATTTTCCATATTTTATCCCATATTTTGCTATTTTATCCCATATTTTGTTATTTTATCCCATATTTTGTTATTTTATACCATATTTTGCATTTTTTATCCCATATTTTGCATATTTTATCCCATATTTTGCATATTTTATCCCATGTTTTGCATATTTTATTCCATTTGTGCATGGGATAAATGCACAAATGCATTAAATGATAAATGCGTGCATTTATCCCATTTATTGTGCATATTTTATCCCATTTTCTATGACTGCATATTTAATCCCATTTTCAATTATTATTATATCTCAATTGTCAAAGATTGATTACTTACAGTTAAAAGATTGTATATTAAACACGAGAATGAAATTACAGAACGACTATTGAGACCTTTCAGCTTCTCTCTACAACCGCTCATACTAATTCATATGTCACCTCTGAGAATTAAAGTAAAGGCCTATTGGCCTAATAATAAAGGCCTATTGGTTCATTTTCACCTGTGTTTATCCCCCTTACTCACGCTATATGAAGCTGCAGAAGGCCCTATTAATACCCTCTTTTATACCCATTTATTCGCTTGTACACTTTACTTTTCGCCTATCTATTTATTCCAATATTTTTTTTTTAGTAAACGAGTAATTAAATTACGAGAGATTGCATATTTGTACGTAATATTTTTTTTAGTATATAGTTTATAATCACTTATTGAACCTAAGAATGAAAAAAATCCGCCTGTTCATATTTCCTTTTATCAAAGCATATAACACAGTTTGGACCGACATGTGTTTAATTAACTCGTTAGGCGGCATTAACATCTCTTAGATCACCGAGATCATGGCACAGTGCCACGTTGAAATCTCCAGGCCAGTCGGGCCGGGCCAGTCGGGCTAGACTTGGCCAGGCCGGGTCGGGCCAGACCCCGACCGGGCCGGTGGGAGATTGCACGCCGACCTATGGTAAAGGGGGAGTGGATGGGATGATTATCGCAGCACTTTGAGTTTGGTTCTGTGGAGGCGGAGGGTGTTGAAGGTTAGTGGTAGTTGTGGTTAAGGTGGAGAGTAGTAGTAGTGGTGGGTAGTGGTGAGGGTGTTATGGTGAGTGTAGGGGTGGTGAGGGTGTTATGGTGAGTGTGTTATGGTGAGTGTGTTATGGTGAGGGTGTTATGGTGAGTGTGTTATGGTGAGTGTAGGGGTAGTGAGAAGGTGTAGCACCTACTTATCAGTACTTACCTATCACTGACTACGGGGGAGTGTGGTCTAGCTCCTTATGCCCCGCCTACCAGCCTTGTTGTACCTGTTGTGTTAAGAGTCAGTATTCTAATAATTACAGTCGAACCTTTCCTTAAAGTTGTGGATGGAGGTGGCGTCCACAGCTTCTTCTCTTAGTGAATTCCACTTGTTGACCACCAGTACAGGGTACCAGTATGTTCTTACATTCCTTCCACTCATTTGTGAGTCCAACTTCCATTTGTCCTACTTTCTCTCAACTTAGAGGCGGTCCTCCTCCAGCTTGTCCATTCCCCTCAGTATCTTGTATGTTGTTATCATATCTCCTCTATTTCTTCTGTTCTCCAAGGTTGAGAGATCCAGTTCCTTCAGTCTTTCTACATAAGTTAACCGTGTAAGTGCACGAGTGGTGGGGAGTGGTGGGGAGTGGTGGGAGAGTGGTGGGAGAGTGGTGGGAGAGTGGTGGGGGAGTGGTGGGGGAGTGGTGGGAGAGTGGTGGGAGAGTGGTGGGAGAGTGGTGGGAGAGTGGTGGGGGAGTGGTGGGGGAGTGGTGGGGGAGTGGTGGGGGAGTGGTGGGGGAGTGGTGGGGAGTGGTGGGGAGAGGTTAGAGGGGTAACTAGGGCCGGACAAGATATAAAGTCTCCCCACCATAGCTCCACGTCAAGTTACAGCCCC